>NW_015558585.1:188098-195424 GCF_001515605.1 Sinocyclocheilus anshuiensis | reverse complement strand
GTATCATCATTCAGTCACCTGTGCCACTTGTGCACTCTGAACTGGCTCATATTTTGTACAGTTGGTTTGATCACATCATTAGCAACAAGTGTGAACAATTTTGAATCGTTGTGTGTAAACGACGACAACTGTGCTTTAGTTGTGTTTAACTTTTGCCGCTTGTGTTTTGCATTTTGCAGCACAGATGCATCACAGTGTGATAAGGGTTTAAGTGAATGAGAATGTGTTTAGAGTTTTGCAAAAAGAGTGCATGGGATTGCAAATAGAGCCTAACTGCCTGAACGTGTTTAAGGTTTAGCAGAAAGAGTGCTTTATTCGACAAATTGGTTTAAGCTAGTGAGAATTTGGTTCAGAGATTGGGGTTTAGTGTTTTAGCAATTCAGAAAAACTGTATTATCAAAAGTAACTTACAGTTAAACAGAGTTCAGTGAATCTATCAAGTTCATTGGACCATCGTTTCATAATCTGAAGGCGCATTCAGTGCACCATGCAAGTGCTTGGCATCCTTTGTGTCTTAGATCAATGTAAGAAGATAACAAAGAGAGCCAGTATGTCTCAGACAGACCGACCAGTAGACACAAAGAAGACGTTTGTCACAGCTTCTTTATTGCCAGACTTTCCAATGGTGCAAACAGATGAATATAGATTTTTTTTTCATGTGGCTTCTTTTAGGGGTAAATGATCAGTCTCTGTTGAAAGAGAATTTTTTGAGCATTACTCATTTACTGTGTGAAACTATGAAAAGCATGCAGCTCTTTGAACCTCTCTTAATCCACCACACCCCACTGTTTCCAAAAAAATCAATACTGCTTTCCTTAGTGCTTAGAGCTGATAAGAACAGCTTCTGAATTACTTAAAATGAATCTAAATACATTTGGGCATTTTATATTTAATTTCATTTTCACACAACGAAAGACAAAAATTTAATTCTCAATAATTAAAAAAAAAACACTCCATCCCACTCAGTTTGATAGCATGGCTTAATTTTAGCTATGTCTGGCTTGTATTACATTTTTCTTTTTCATTAAAATATGCTTAGTAGTCCAAAGAAGGTTCAAAGCTTTTCCAGTCTTTTTATAACCTTTTTTTAACTTTCTTTTTTCCTGCTTACAGTTTAACTGAAAAGCAGAGACTCTTGGTCTTCACGACAGCAGAGCAGACAAAATGCTATTTTATTTGTTGCTCTTTAAGTCAGTGATTTATTTGAATAATCAAGCAATTATTGAACATACATTTAAATAATTTTTTTTTATGTTCCAATTAATGTCTTTGAAAGTTTGTTGTATTCTTATAAAACAAATGTCAAAAATGTAAAGTTTTGTGCATCTTAGTGTTATCTTAGTACAATATTTTTTTTTTCTTTTTATAAGAATAATATAACTAATAAACTAATATAAACTGTTAATTATGCAGACACTTCAGGCTGGTATTGCATAGATGAAATTGCATATGTATATGTTCATTGCAGAGGCACTTTTAGGTAAGTTGCCTTCTTATATTTCAAATCTCCTAATTTTTATACAAATAGTTACTGTACTAGATCTCTATCATACGTTCCAGTGGTGTGCTCAGAATTTGGAAAATGTGCCTTTTCTTTTTATTCTTTTAACAAAAACAAGGTTTCCTTTGGTAACATTTCTATCAACCTACTATAGACTGTTTGCATTTTTTTTTTGTTTTCAAATATAATTGTAGTGCATTTGAATGTCTCATTATAAAGAATTACTTCTACAGCAGTGGAGAAAAATCCTATTTAAATTTTAAAGGTTTAATTAACTTCACAACACAGCGATCATACAAAAATAATCAGTGAAGGGTGAAACCTCCTCTTATAAAAGTAAATAAATAGAAAAAAAACATGAACTGCTTATATTAATTTGTTGATTAATTGCCTTTTAAATAAAGATTGCACACTGAGGTGTTTTAGACAAGTCTGTTCTGTACAGCCAATAGTATCTTCAGTAGTCTTTCCCTATGCAGCCAATACAATACAAAGTCAATACGTTCTCAAGAGATTATCTGTGATTCACGGCTTGCTGTCATGTTGTAATTTTAAGCTGCAATGTAACTGATTTAAAGTACTATCTGCTATTTTTTTATATTTTCTTCTCTTGTGAGTTCAATTATATTGTCCCTCATTCACTATGGGAAATGACATGTCTGCAGTAAAATTAGCAGTTAAAAGGCATTACTCATGGAGCAAGGAGTAAAACTATAAGGCATAAAGGAGGCAACCTTAAAAGGATTACAACACTAATCAGCAGTAAGGCATCTGTTAAGGCAGTGAAAATACTCATATTAGCAGCTAATTAACAATGCATTAATCATGCCCAGAAATCCATTATTAACCTCTTGTACTATTACTCAAAACTAGTAATTAATAATACATGCTTTGGTCTAAAAGCTGATTTATTAATAGCAGAGAGTTATAGAAGAGAGAGAGAGAGAGAGAGAGAGAGAGAGAGAGAGAGAGAGAGAGAGAGAGAGATCTGAAGTTCAGTGTGGCTTTTTCTATTAAAATTGATTTACATAACTAAGAGAGAGCCTGTGGGAAATATGGAGTTTATTTTATATTGATTCCGTAAGTGATGGAATGACAATGACCTCAAATTCATACATTACTAATGTAAGCAGGATATATGATTTTTTTTTTCAGCCAACAGTTATCACATAAATATCTGAATCTTTGTCTTGTAGACAGAATTCACGAGTTGTAAATATGTCAGTCACAGCTCGAGAAAACAAGCATTCATATATTGGACTTAAAATCTACACTGTAAGACCAAATAGTAAATCTTTGATAAAGGAATAGGTTGTTTGCACATGACGTCACTGATGACGTGCGAAATGCAGCTGGGGGCAGGAAGTGATTTCTCTCCGTAGGAATCAGTAGCAGAAACTCAAAATTCCTGTGTTTTGCGTTGTTTATGGATGCTCAAATTGGCCAAACCGAGAGACCACAAGGAGCTTTTATCGTGTACGAAAATGTGTTGTTCATGAGTGGGGAAAAGTCAAGAAATTGGTTTGAAAAACGCAGGAAAAAGTGGTTTGTAAACCTGCGTCTGCGGTCGGGAGGAGCGGAGCCGGATAATGCTCGTGTGTATAAATGATTAATATAAGATATAATAATATATGAATAAAGATATAAATAGATTGGGCTGCCACCTCTCATGCATTCAGAATTCACTCAGTGCTAAATGCCACACGTAGACACGATGTAAATAAGATATTATTTGCAGTTCAGAAAGCTTCACTGATTATAAAGGAACATCGCGAGATTGCGATAAATTGAAGTGAGTGACAGCTTTTTAGTGATATTTGAAAGCGCTATTGATAAGCGCTCTTTGCTGGCTTTCTAGGCTATAATCAATTCAGAATTTGAATAAAAGTTTTGTTTTACGTGCTGCTAACAGGACCAACAGCCACATAACCTAACTTGCATGCAGCAAAGTTTAAGGATTGACAAAAAAAAGCAGAACGGATGAGATGGAGGAACGTCCGTACTGTACTTTTTTTTTTGGCATGAGGCATTTTTGAGGCTTTTTTTGTTATACAGCGCTTTCATTGTATTGCTGTACACCCAACGCGCTTTACAGTCATATGAGCCCAGATAGCACAGGTACGTCGCGGAGACGTCTGTGAAAGATCGTAGCATCTGGTAAACATCGCAATCGATCGAACGTTTTCAGTTGTTAATGAGCCGTCTTCTTTACCTCTATACGACGTCTATACGATGAATCTTCAACATCTGAAATTACGTGCTGCCACGCAGCGCCGGATCGGAGCAAGCTGATGAATGAGTAAAACTCCAGATTTTAACGCAACAGCATGTCACACCAGACGCGACTGTTGGTGCAAAGAGCTTGGATTACGCCAAAAATAGATCAAGGAATCATTTTACTGACGGGGATTTGTCGAGCCGCGCCGCTTTCAGTGATTATAATGGCTTTTATTCTTTTGTTGCGTTGGGTTTGGAACGACATGAGGGTGAGTAATTAATGACAGAATTTTCATGTTTGGGTGAACTATCCCTTTAAAGTAATAGTTTGCCCAGAAATGAACATTTGCCATTAATTTACTCTCTCTCTGGCCATGCAAGAAGTAGCTGATGTTCTTTCTTCAGTAGAACAAAAGATAATTTTTAGCTGAACTCATGGTACTTGGTGATTCATAAAATGCAGCTCAACGGGTGTCGTCACTTTTCGAGTCAAAAAACATAAACAAGCAACACAAAATTAATACCCATGGTGGCACAGCAGTCTTGAGCTCCAGACTCCTGGTCATAGTGTTATAATGTGTTGTCTGTATCTGCTTTTTGACTTACAATGTGGTGGCACCTGTTGACTTGAATTTTATGAATCGCCAAGGACCACAAGTTCAGTTAAAAATCATCTTTAGTGTTCTACTAAAGAAAGAAAGTAGCCTACATCTTGGTTGGCCGAAGGATGAGTAAACTGACAGCAAATGTTAATTTTTGGTTCTTTTTCAGTGTGTCAGGTTTATACTTGTAGCTGTAGTTGACAAAGTCCAAAATGTGTTATTTTGCAGTATTTTTTTTTTTTAACAGTACACTGTGCATATATCTTGGCTTAATCGCTTATTAATTTGTGCAGATCTGCTCCGAGTTTCTCAAAATTATGAACGTCAACCTGAAGAACCAGAAATAAAGTTGATCCCACAGGAAAAGTGTCTGAAGTACTGAGTCAGCTTTTCAGGATATGTGACACTTCAGGTCAGTGGTTACACTTCTTAATGGCTGATAAAGAAACTACAGTTGATTTTGAGTGATTTCGGTTGTTTGTCATACACACAGAAATTTTAGGGTGATGCATAGTATTGTGTGGCTGTGCTGATTAGATTCCATGTTAAATCAAGTATCTCATACTCAAGTCTCTAATTTTCACACTGAAGGAAATACTGACATCCATTTGTGATGAGCTGCTGTCCTCCGTGCTCCCTCCGCCTATCTACTTGAGGATGACTCCACCGTTCTCAAGATGTGGGATGTAAGTGATCAAACTTCCCAGACGTGTACTAAGTTGTGGCGCCATCGTGTGTTCAGATACATTGTTGTATGGCAGTTTTCCATACTATCGTTTTTGTAAGTTCAATAAAGTAACTGCATGTGAGACGAGATCTTAAAATATTACCTATGGCACACGTATCGATTGGTATGCTTGTGTGTTATTTGATAAAAGACCCATTCAAAAAAAGTTTAAAAGTTCAACAGTTTTACAATTCAATCGTTTGATTTTATTTAAAATGTATTTCTATAAAGGACGCTAATCTGCTTATATAAAGGACGCTAAACATACACAAATGATCCACAATTTTCCTGAAAACTGCCTCTTCTCTTCTAATCTTTAGTTGTGGCACCTGAGGTCATGAGTCAGTAGTCACCATCATAGACATAATAAATACCTAGACGGAGTACAACAGTACATAATAGATTTGTAATAGAATAAATTATATGTGTAATACCATAATAAATAAATGAATAACAATAGATGAATAATAGCAAGTAAAATATGTAATATCAAGGGTGGAATAATACAGAATAGACAATAATGAAGAATAAATTAATAGTAAATTATAAAGTAAAATAATCATGAAATGTAGTTTTATAATAGTACTGCATAATAATTATTAAACAAAGTAAGAAACAAGTAAGGGGGGGGAGAGAGAGTGTGGTTTGAATATGAGCAGGGTAATTCTGACCATTCATTCAGGGCTATTCTGGGTTTTAACTAGTACTAATACATTAGGCTGTGGAAGTATAGCCTATATGAGAGTTGCCCGCACCAATATGGCGGCGACGTTGACGTGCGGTCGAGCGGCTAATGAGGCGTCTAGGTATTTATTATATATATGGTCACCATGGCAACAAGAAACGCTTCTCTGTTAGCCCCGCCCATCAGCAACACTTGCCAGCTGTTAACTTCTCCTTTCAGTTTGCAGCTTGAAGCTGTCATCACGAATTGCTCCAGCTTTCTTCTTTTAACTTATATATTTTTGTACCTTTTGTAATCAAGAAAAAGGTAAGTGTCTGAAATCTCTTTCAATTAACTATTAGGTAGGCTACTAGACGTTACATTTGTGTAGTGTTATCGGCGTTGTCAACCGTTGATCGCAGAAATAACTGTTTAACTTACATAGGTTACTTTATAATGTAATATATATTACCGCTGTACTGTTATTAACAAGGCTACAGATGGGTCAGTGACGACAGCAATCTTTTAAAAATGAGGGTTATATCACGTCTCAAATTAGAAATGTGTGTGTTACTTATTACAACGTTTAAACCATTTTTAGATTCAAGATTTAAGTGGAGCAAAAAGCCACTAATATACTTTGTTTGCACACACTGCTACACGTGTACACACACACATATTATTCATCATATTATTCAATATGTTTTTCATTAATATCATGCTTTTTGTGTATCTTGACGAAGTTTTCTTGGGGTTATGTACCTGCACACCTGAACAGTCCTTTTCATTAAAAAAGTTCCAAATATATGAGAGTCATGAGTGTTTAAAGCAGTCCTCTTTGTTTTTGTTTGTTTGTTTGTTTTAATCCCATGACAATAACCTGCATCTCGCATATTGGTTATACCCACTGATCTATAATAGGTCATTATTAATATATATAAGTGGTTATACCACACTGACAATGATCTGATTAATAATATTTCCTAACCAAAATACTTTGTCTTATTTCTACGTAAGTAAGGAAGTAAATAGTAAGAAACAATGATACTTTAATTCCTAATATTAAGAGGAGTGGATGCTGATGTTGGTAGGCCTTAATTTGGTCATTTATTCAATCAATCATTAAGACCCTGAGAAAACATTTATATTACTGATGCATGTAATTTGCCTGGTAAGCTGCTTAGATCGTGCAGTCAGATTTACAGGCTTGACTGGTTGTCTAGAAACATGGGAAGCGAAATACTATTAGCCAGTAGTGTGACTGGTTTAGTTTGAGTTGCAGAGAGACGGTTTACTGTTGTTATGTCAACTAAAAGACATTAAACTCAGTACAGACCCCATGGCACTGATTCATACCAGTGCAAGATGAACCCTTACCATGTGCATTTTCAGGTAAAAATATTTGTATCTGTGTGCTTGACTGTTATTAAGAAAATTGCTCTTTAAGAAATATGAGATCTCTTTCATATTCAACACTCATTTAATAGATTTATATTTGGTTCTGTTTTATTTACATTTACATTTAGACATTTAGCAGACACTTTTATCCAAAGCGACTTACAAATGAGGACAATAAAAGCAGTCAAAACTAACAAAAGAGCAACAATATGTAAGT
>NW_015558585.1:163305-188020 GCF_001515605.1 Sinocyclocheilus anshuiensis | reverse complement strand
GAGTTAGAGGGTCAAATAAAGATGGAACAGATGTGTTTTTAGTCTGTTTTATGGCAGATATACTTACTCTGACAATGCTAAGGTGTATTACAGTCATATCTACTGCACAGAACATAAGATAAGGAATGCAGCTTTTTTTCTGTAACACACATTTTATTGTTGACAATTTGGAAGGCTTTTTATTGAAACTACAGTCCTAACAGCAATAGTGCAAGAGTGGCTGCTGACAATGGCTTTTAGTTGTTGTCATAGAGATGGACTCTTTGACTTTCACAATATGTTGTCTGCCATCTAATCTACAGAAATATATTTCTTTCACTTATCAATTCCATTAAAATGTGAAAAAATAGAACATTTTCTTTCCCTTTTTTGAGTAATAATAATATATTAAATAAATCTTAACAAATAAAATTGTCTGCTTTTAGCTTTAAAAATGTATACATTTCTATACATTGTTGGTTGTTGTTGGTAAGTGTCTTATGCTCACCAAAACTGCATTTATTTAATAAAAATACAGTATAAACAGTAATATTGTGAAATATCTTTTTATAAATGAAAATACTTTTTTTCTAGTTTAATATGTTTTAAAATGTATTTTTTCCTGGATGGCAAAGCTGAATTTTCAGCAGTAATTACTCAATTATTCAGTTTTACATGATCCTACAGAAATCATTCAGATATGCTGCTTTGGTTGTCATAGCTAATCTAAATATATTGTGTTTTCTCTCCCCATTCAGCCTCTGTTTAGGAATCACCACATCCATTCACCTCTCTGTCTCAAACCTTTGACCATGTTGGGCCAGTTCTCCCCTGGTGATCCCTACAGTGCTCTGTCCACCACACCGCCCTGGGATCCAGCACACCTGCTTCAGCCCTTCCGCTTCCGCTCACGAACTGAGCCCATAGACTGGAGGCGTCTCTCCGCTCTTGACGTGGAACGTGTTGAGCGAGACATGGATGTCGATGTGCTTCAGAATTTCATTACGACTGTAACGTTCTGTGCCGTGGAGGGCGAGCGGTGTCCAAACTGTCGAGGACCTGCTGAACCTTCTTTGATCAAACTGCTTCGTATGTCTCAGCTGAGTACTGAGTACCTGCTGCACTGCCAGGACATGCTGAGCTCTCAGCTGTCAGGACTGGAGGAGCGTCTGCAGGCGGCACTCTCTCTAGTCCAGCGAGGAGAAGAACAACGAACTGAACTTGAAAAAAATTTGCAGGAAGCCAAACAGGAGAATCGACGGAGAAAGAAATTGATTGCCACTCAACAGCTCCTCCTGCAGACCAGTGCTAATAATTATCACAAGGTGGTTTTCTTACAAAAGTTGTACTCATAGAGAACTTTTGAAACTCTTTTACACTCACAGTCATACACTACTGTTCAAACGTCTGGGGTCTGTATGTTTTTTTAGTGTTTTTAAAGTCTCTTATGCTCACCAAGGCTGCATTTATTTGATCAAAACTACAGTAAAACAGTCATATTGTGAAAAGTATTACAGTTGAACTGTTTTCTACTTTTTAATGTATTTTAAAATGTATTCAGAATTTATTCCTTGTGATGGCAAAGCAAAAATTTCAACAGCCATTACTCCAGTCTTCAGTGTCACGTGATATTATCAATGTTGAAAACAATAATATTGGAAACTGACACATTGGACAGCATTGTCCAACAATTTGAAAGAGTTGTCACTTTTCATCAATTTGATGTGTCTGTGCTTAATAAAAGTATACATTTATTTAAAAAAAACAAAAAAACAACAACAACTAAAAACAAAAAATCAATCAATCTTACTGACCCCAAACCTTTGAATTGTAGCATTTGAGCCTGTAGTCTAATACATTTTTTTTTTTAGAGCGGGCTGCCAGTTTCTATCCTTCCCACAGAATCCTATCCCCTCCATCAATACCCGATTAGAAATAATAGCATGATATCTTGTTCTACTAAGCCAGTAGGCTAAGCTGGTATTTTCTAACCAAGGTTCACTGAAAAGATAGAGAAAGGTAAATGTGTAATATGAGTATTATTAATTAGGTAATATAATGTGATATGTTATACACAATTTAAGAAACATTAAGTTTAAATGATCAAGTATAAATATATTATAAAATCGGCACCGAATAAAGTACTGGTTGGTTGGTGACCTTTAATTATCATAAAACCATTTCTAATCTTTTGATGCCTTTTTTATTTGTGACAGTGCCAGTTCTGTGAAAAATCATTTGTCAACTACTCTTACTTACAAGCACATGTTCAACGACGACATCCTGAAGTCACAGATGCAGGTTGGGTGAAAAAAATTGTGCCCTTTGTTTATTTTTTAAGTTTTATAAAATATCAGATATAGGTGAGCTAGCAATTCACTTGATGCATATCCATGATGTGGTTGAAAAGAATTGTTTAGCACCTCGATACCACTGCTTGTGCATGTTTATGTCTCAGAGAAACAAAAGAAGAGGAAGGTAGAAGAGATGGAAGATAGGATAGAAGAGCTGAAGGAGAAACTGAAATTGACACAGATGCAGCTACAGGCGGAGAAAGAAACCGAAAGTTTGAGACATCAGCAGGTGAGTTTGTGTTTAAATCAATATCCAGCATCACACACAGCTCTGAACCTCTAAAAGGGATAGTTCACCCTAAAATGAAAAGTACCCCATGATTTACTCACCCTCAAGCCATCCTAGGTGTATATGACTTTCTTCTTTCTTGCTTATTTGAAAACTACATGGTATGTGTGTTGGAGCAGGGTTGGAACAAAACTCTGCAGGGCTCCGGCCCTCCAGGAACTGAGTTTGACAACCCTGCCTCAGACTCTGTATGAATACCAGTTTAAGTAAGAGAAAATATATCAATTAATGCTAATGTGTTCCAGGAACAAGAGGAGCAGCGAAGAAGAGAGCAGTCTGAGAAGGAAGCACTGGAGAGATGGAAAGAGGAGGAGAGAAGAAAATCTCAGCAGGAAATCGGAGAGCTGAGACAACTGTTTCTCCAGGAGTCTAAAGACATGGCAAGCAAGAGCTCATCCATAGAGGCTGTGAGTGAACATTGGTTTAAAATGAATACTTTAAACTGTCACCAGTAGATGGAGACAGATCTTCTGGTATGTGTGTCTGCCAGGCAGCCAATAGATGAGCTACTGGGGGTATGTTTTTTGTATGTTATTGTAATAATATTCTATGTTATTTGTCATTGTTCCATCTATAGAAACTGCTAGTGTTGCAGAACAAAGATGTGGGTGTAGTTAATAATGTCAGTTTACAAGAAGAGAGTGATCCTGAGAAAGAACTGAGAGAAAACAGAGAAAGAGAGCTGAAAGAGAGAATGGCCAGGAAGGTGAGAGTTCTTTGCTTGTTCACTGAGTCATGCATGAGTCATTAATACAATGCCCTTTTAAAATGAATGGTTATTATTTTTGGCAAAATAAAAAAGGATTATTCATCAATAAACACTGAGCAACTCAAGTTTTTTTTTTTATATGTATGCCCACTCTATTTTACCATGCAGACCTAAAGACTTGTGTCGTTCATAGCTCTAATTTGAGTCAAAATAAATGACTTATGAGACTATAAGTCTCAAGTCTCTGAGTCTCAAGTATACATTTTTTTGTGACTGAAATGCGATTAAGTTATATTTGATCACTCTCAAATGTAATTAAAATCTGCAATCATGGTCTAATTGGCTAGGTGCACAAGATGGCATCTGTGAGCTTCGGTGACGCGAGTGTGGGCATGCTTACTTTGGGTCTTTGCAACGTTCACATTTACTGTATGGAGAAACGTTCATACGTAACTTGGCTAGATATAATGAATGTTTTTCAAATTAAATAGTGGTAGTGGCATATCAAAGACTAGAAAAAACATCCTTGTTACATTATTGCATACCTCTGTGTGGTAATTCATCAAGATACAGCAGCACAGAGATTCCTTCATTCTTTCTTCTGTTGATTATACGGTTTAGTGTCCAAAGGGATCTCTTCATTCAAACACAAAACAAATAAGTGTGCAATATACATTTTCAGAGAGTTGATTTTGTTCTGACTGCTGGGGGACTTGAGCCGTTAATTTTCTTTCCACGTGGAACAGGTCTATCTATAAGATCATAATTTTTGCGACTGTAGAATGAGAATTCAACATGCATTATAGACTTTTGTTTTAATTTTTAGTAACTTTATTTGCTAATACAACCCTCTACAATGCGAGTAAATCACTCACATGCTATGTGACCAAATAATGTATATCGTTGGCCATTGGCTGATAAATAGATTTCACTCGCCAGTGTGTTTGAGTTAGAGGCTAACTGTAAATTTAACACAGAAATTTCACTTGCCTTCACTCATTTTGAAAACTGCTTGCTTGAGAGTTTCACTCTCCGTCTTGAAATTGCACTGTCTTATTGCATCGCAATGGACGTGCAGCATATTTGACGCACTGTAAACTCTAGTGTGAAGGCGCCTGACTCGCCATCGCTTAGCTGAGAGCACTCAGTGTTTCTCGCACACATGCAAAGAGAGAGAGCAGGACAGTCTTACCACGTAGAATTGATGCGCTACATGTAAATTACATTCTTTGTTGTATTTTCCTGTCAAAATAGTGGAGTTCATTTGGAATTATTCAGCCTTTAAGAACAAGCAGAAGCCACTTCCAAAACCAGTGTCTTTGCACACACTGGCTAGACCGGAAATTCAACAAGGCCACTATTTGCAACTAGCCAATTAACAGTCCAATAAAGTACATAATTTCAAACAACAAAATGTACAATTTTCAGCCAACAAAATAGATCATTCTGAAAGAGCTGAATTTCATGGTGTCAAAAATGTTATTTAATTGGTCCAAATCCTACTTTGCACAGCTGTGTATTAAACATGAAATATGTTCTGAATCTGATAATCTGTTAGGTTTCCATGTTGACACTGCTTGTCAAACTTAATTATAATTTTTGGTTCTAAATTTGGTTCTTGGCTGTTAAATTACTTTATAAAACATAATATATAAAATATATATAAATAAGCATAATATATATATATATATATATATAATGTGCATATATGAGACTTTTAAGTCCACAGATTGCTTGCATTTTTTTGCTGTTTACTCACTTTCTGCATGTTTATAATTTTCTCAATATATTATTCATGTCCATTTTTTTGTCATTTAGAAAAGTGAATGGAAGAAGAAATTTCAGGAAGCACAGAACAGACACCGACAGGAGAAAGTGGAGGCGAGATACAGATAATTTAATATTGCTACAGATACAGATATTGGCTCCACTGCACACCCATACTAGTCAACATGTTGGAATACTCTCATCAAGTCTGTGATTTGTATGTGTGTGTGTTACAGCTGAAGGATGAAAATGCCAGGCTTGTGAAGGCCTTGTCTGTGGAGAAGAACTCTGGCTCCAGTCTGCAGAAACTTCAGCAGCAGGTTGTCTCTCTCTCTTCTCAGCTGAGCCAGAAGGACAGACTCATCAAATCTCAGGAGGAGAAGGTTGGATATTTACTTCACAATTGCAAAGAATGGATGAAAGTCAGCTATAATACCATGCTCTTGTCAGAAAATGTTACCTTAATAGTGAAGTGCCACTAGTAGAGGCACCAAAAAGAATTGCAAAAATAATGTTTATAGATTGCAGAGGTTTCCCCAAACAGTCCTACTAGCCCTTCGCCTCACATCCCATCTACTTTGTTCGGATAACCAAGTCAGTTACATGCTAAGACGTTTATTGCAAGCCATCCTGTGAAAAGAAGCACCAGTGTTTACACTCTTTAGAGAAGTCAACCTATTGTCTCTACTTATTAAGCTGTGATATTATTTTTAAAGTGTTTTAAAAATGGCACACTTCACCTTTAACTCGTATATAAACTCATAATTAGATTAACGTGATTGTAGTCACTGTAAAATTATCTGCTGATGTCTTGATTCTTGAACACTAATCATCTTTCTAATTGATGCTTTATCAGATTAAAAAGCTGTCAGTCATGTCAGTCTCAGGTAATGAATTATAGCTGTCATTTGTGGACTTACTCATTGCTTGATTACATAAATAGTGTTGCTTTAATGTGGTTTGACCCATTTTTGTCTCTTATTTGGTAGCTCCAGTGGTTTTGCAAAAAGCCCAAGATTCTCCTGAGGAATCAGAGGAAGAAGATGAAGAGAGTATGTGGTTCAGCAGTTTATAACCACAGTACATACATGCATCAGTCATGCCATGATATACATTATTAAAACAAAATTGTGCATGCACCTCCAGGCATGGAGGATTCAGATGAACCCCAGTGGAAGGTTCTAAAGTCACACAAAGGAAAGTCAGAGCTGATGAAAGAGTCTAGACCTATTCTAGAAGAATCACTGGAGAAAAAACTGGAGAATATGGGACTGCGGAAGGTATACCTTGACACAAACAGCCATCAATATTAACATTTAAGGAAGTAAAAGTCAAAATTAAACAGTGAGCTTTTTTTTAGGAAACGTAGCATGATTTAAGTTAAACTGTAGGAATAACAGTCTGATCACTGACATACAAACCATCTACTAAACTAAGTAACACACCTATTGTGATTCAACAATTCTGTGTTTTTCTGTCAATATGGGGTGCTGTGTGTACATTAATGAGGAAAAAAACTGAAGGGGGTCTGAATACTTTCCGTACCCACTGTATATATATATTTATATTTATATTTATAAGACCATTGTTGCATGAGAATGCAGCAAATTTTTTTTTTTAATTCCATGACTAGTAAAAAATATTTATGGTTTTTTGCTCAGCGCCAGTGGTTGAAGGGATGATGTTTTGGCAGGGTACCAAGGGTATCTCTAAGCAAACTTTTAAGAGTCTGAGTGCTCTGTTGACTGGTCAGCGGCTGCAGAGATACAGACAGCAGCCAGACCTTCAGATCCAAAGAGACAACCTGGCACGTGAGGTCATCAGGCGAGTGAAAAGCCTACAGAAGGGCCAGGGGAAATTAACACCCAGCACTTTAAAACAGAGTAAGCAAATGTGTTATTTTTCATGCCACCACACTACCCATACTCATACATCTAACTAATCTGCTTTCAAGTCATTTCCATTTGGTTGCCTCTCTTCTGAACCGAGATCAGTCATTCTTATATATTTGTTTCAGGGGGAAAGAAAAATTCAACCCCAGTGAAGGAAAAAAGTCTCCGATCCAGGGAGGGCTCAAAGTCGTCCACTTGGAGGGCCAAAAGCCAGCAGCCACAAGCACTTGTTCCAACACCCACCCCACGCTCCAATGCACCTCAGAATCAGACTCCAAAAACACAGCAAAAAAAGAACGGGTATACTTTCTTTTAAAATAGGTTAATGTTCAGACTATTCAGAGACATATGAAAATTAAAACATGAAAGAGAAAGTTGAGAGGTCAAGCTGCTTTTAACTGTACTTAATATTACCTCAGGCTTATCAGTATGTGTTTAATGAGTATATTTTTCTCGTCAGCACACCACCTTTCAGTTCAGATGAGGATGAGTCAGTTGAGGACAGTGCCTATATCACCAGCTCACGGGGCAAGCCTTCCCTCTCCGTGCGCCTTGTCCAATCAGGATCACTTCTGAATCCAACAGCTGAGCCTGATTGGACAGACAGTGAACTGTCAGAGGCTTCTGACACACCCAAACTCCACAAAAGTCTCAATTCACATGGTGAGCAAATGCCAAAGTCCTATATGTTTATTTATTTTAATTCCTCCATTTGGAACTAGTCTGAATACTGAATATATTTCATATATATAAATGATATATCTGTTCACAGCTTTCTGTCATCTATGTCATTTAGCCAAAATAGAGTGCTGCAGTGAGGACATATTTTTGGAGGCGAACCCAGAAGTTAGCATCACCCTGGTTCCCTATACATAAAACCCAATGAATTATTTTGATTATTGCCGAAAATAAGCTTTGTGACCAACAAAAGTTTATGATTCTTACAAGATTTGTTCATCGTGATAATCTTCACAAATGAACACAACTTTTATGAATTTTGAACCCTAAATACAATCGTCAGAAGTAAAAGGCTAAACCTAGACAATAAACAAACTATGCCCGCTTGACTTCAACAACTCTTTTGACAACTCTTTCAGTCTTTATTTAAAAAAAAAAAAAACTATTCTAGAATGCTAAATTGTTTCTGGGTTTGGGCCTACAAAAGTACATCATCCCTGCAGCACAGAATAAAAAACAGAATAGACAGATCTTTTTGAAATGCCAGCTATAGAACTTCCAACTTCCTGTGGGATGTAGACATTTTAATTTTAAAAATAGTTTAGTCTTACACTATTAGTCAGTTAACATGAATGTTTTTTGATTGCAGGTTCTGTTGTCCAAACACTGACAAGAAGTTTGGAAAGACAGCTAAGCACACCAGTCAAAAAGCCTGTG
This sequence comes from Sinocyclocheilus anshuiensis, assembly GCF_001515605.1. NCBI lineage: Eukaryota > Metazoa > Chordata > Actinopteri > Cypriniformes > Cyprinidae > Sinocyclocheilus > Sinocyclocheilus anshuiensis. The sequence continues at coordinate 179,635 of NW_015558585.1, read as the reverse complement.
GGCGGGACTAGAGTTCTGCCACCATCCAGCTCCTCCCCTCGCCCTGTCATTGTAAAACAGCGAGCGGTAAAAAAAAAACACATTCTCAAGTTTAGTCTTACACTATTAGTCAGTTAACATGAATGTTTTTTGATTGCAGGTTCTGTTGTCCAAACACTGACAAGAAGTTTGGAAAGACAGCTAAGCACACCAGTCAAAAAGCCTGTGGGCGGGACTAGAGTTCTGCCACCATCCAGCTCCTCCCCTCGCCCTGTCATTGTAAAACAGCGAGCGGTAAAAAAAAACACATTCTCACATATCTCATATATTCTCAAGTAATTCCCTTTGCTGTTAAAATCTTGCAGCAGAAATATCATTTGTTTTTGAACATTGTCTTTAGTATTGGACTGAAAAGCTTTGTATTATACCTGTCTTCTAGCTGTCTGATGAGGAGAGTGATTTGGAGCTGTCCTCCATAGAAGAGCTCACGGCCAACCGTGCAAGAGTACACAAAAGTTCAGAGGTCGGCAGGACCTCAGGGACCAGTGCATGGAGCTCTGCGGCCAGTAGACCAGGAGCGTGGTGAATTGTGATGTGACTGTGTCAAATAAATGCATGTATTCACTCCAAACCCAAATTCTCAAGGAATCCTAAAGAATTTACAAGTGCAATTACAAAAGAATCATTATTAAAGGGCTTTTGTACGCTTTAAGAAATAAGTAAACCCAAAAATTGTAGCCAAAAGAAACAGCCATTACTTGTTTGTGTGATGTAGTATAAGCAGTACTAATTTATAATGAGCTGTGAGTTTTTGCTCTGTTTTTTTTTTTAAAGTAATCAGTGGTTTTAAAAAAAAAAGTAAGTTTGGGATATTTAGAATATAATTGATATTTGAAATAATTCTGATTCTGATATTGAAGACTATAAATCAGTCATAAACATATGAGAGAAATTTGGGGCAATAAATATACAGTAGTTAAATGTGCTAGAAATGTGAACGGAATTGTGACTTTACACTCTTACAGATTTTTAGTTACAGATTTGTACTTTGTACTTTTATTTTCTGTGCCTGAACATGGGCAGAGCTTTATCATCTTTTTTCACATTAAACAGTTGTAAATTTAAACTACAATTTATTTTCATGAGTGCAGAATCAGTCCATGCTCATTTCAGCTGATAATAATGCCATCAAGCATTGTTACCAGCTGAAACAATATCAGTGCCATTATCATCATAGCTTTGGCGTGTACTTCCCTATTCTCATAGAAGCTGAACGATTATTAAACTGTATAGTTAGTAGTAACCTTTACAGATTTAATTTTTTAAAGCAAGGCATGATTATGATTATAAGTATGCTTAAAGCTGTGGTAGAAGTAATTAAAAAATATTCGAACAGTAGCTAATGAGAAAATATTTTAAAATAATGTTTGCCATACTGTAAATAAAAGATTACTGGAGTAAAAAAATTTTTTTTAAAATTTTTTTGAACAGCAGAACAAGTGTAAAGGTATTTAAAAAAAAAAAAAAAAAAAAAGCGACCATGCAGGCTACCCACATTAGCCTTGCTGCATGTTCTTATCTCTCGGTCAACAGAGTTGGGTTTCTTGCCATTCTTATCAGCACACATTCATCTCAGAATGAGATTAAATGTTGAATCACACCCCTCTCCGTTTCTCCCCCGGCAACGCACAACCTGCCTTCCTACCACTCTTTCAGCAGCGGCCTGGCGATTGTTTCTCCTATTTTACACCGTGACCTAGAGTGGCTTGCATCCTCATAAAGAGTCATAAAGGTTCCTGGCCTTTAAATTCTGTCTGTGTCTCTGAGCTCTGATAGCCTGAGCAGCTGCAATCATTGTGGGCCCTCCATTAGCGAAGTCTCCGAGAATAGAACCTGAGCCGTGCAGTGTTGGCCAAGATGAAAGACTCTCCAGGGAAAATGGTGACAAATAGGGTGCCATTTACAACCTTTTACCCATGGTTATCTGGCTTACTTCCTCTGTAACCCTTCCTCACTAACCACTAGATTGATGCCTAATTGCTATTACAGCTTAGCTGTCACTAGAGGGCGCAGTGTGTACAGAATAAGCCGCTTGTTTCGCAGCAGGAAACAAATTTGCAGAGCACTTGATAAGAGTGTTTCTTTTCATTCTCTTTTCATTCTCCGAAGCCCCAAGCGGAAACAGTTTGTTTGTACTTCTCAACAGGCCTTGAGAATTTCGCACTGAATGTGGGCCAGTCAAGAAGAGGACAATTAGGATTTTTACCCACATTTCACACTTGAAATAAGTGTTGAAACAGTCAATCCATAGTTCCTCACAATCGTCTATGTCCTCGTTCTTTATCTTCTGTCCATCCCAAAGCTCCATAATGCCAGCGCTGCCGCTTTCAGCTGACAAACAGAGGATTCCAAATCCTCCAAGATGAACGCCCGGGGGCCCCTGGCTTCAATGTGAAGCATCCACTAATACGCAACACCAAGCAGACGATACAACATCCAGTATGGCTCTCATGGAAAGACCGGGAAACGGCGAATTAAAGTGACATTGAAATAGTTTTTTTGTTCTAAGACAGAGGAAACACAGATGCTAGAAACTGACGTGGTCCCATCGGTGCTGGATAAGGCAGGCTTGAGTTCTCCGAAAAGGCTTCGGGATGCTGTATGAAAATAAAGACCTTTTCTCTATTACCGATTGCCGGACTTAATGTGTTGACCCCCGGGGTCAGAGCCTCGCGGATAGTGAGGTCACAGGGTGAATTTATTTAAGATGCGTGGCTTTTCATTCTTACCAGGAAACATAAACTCACTCTAGAGATCAGCAACACCATGCTACATTGTATGGTCAAAATAACTTGCAAGCAAAGTCATGAGTACGGTCTGAAGCTGCTTTCCATCACGCAGGAATGAAGAATGACTTGAGAAGTGAGTTGAGGGTGGAGATTCCTCCAGGAAGGCCAAGGTCACGTGCAATTGAAGGATGGGCACAAACTTTGCAGATTCCAGAGCAATTAACCAATCAGGTCTGGCAATATGGTGTGACAAAGTGAGCACATCATGGGCCACTGCGACTCACATCCGTTATGCATTGAGACTGGCCAGATCTAAATTAGAGAGCCAATTAACTCTGCTAATAGCCCTCTCCAATTTAATCTGGGAGACAATGGGGGATTGAAGACGATGCCTTATTAAAGACGGGAGCTCACACAATATGCTCTTTCTGCTACGATTCGGAGGGCCTCCACTCACTGCCTTGTTTTTACTTCAATTAGCCCACCGCCTCCCATGATTAAGTGCCTATAATTATTTTTCAATTAAGGCTTTGATCTGCAGTGTACTGTATACAGCTTCTTGGCACGACAGAAAGAATGAGGATGAGACAGTGAATTTGTTCCCTTTCTGTTTGGCGTTGATGGGGGTGCGGGAGAGATTATGTTTGCAGCGAGGACCCTCTGGGACGGACACTTCCTCTGCGCAAAAGCTGATGAAAGTGCAGCTCGGATTTAGTATGGGCTTTAAAATTGGAGTTTCCTGAAATTTCCAGGTTCGAGTTTGTTCGGGAATATGAATCATGCTAATAAGAGGATGTAGCTCGGTGGTCGTATAGCGCACATGCCTTGCAAATTGCAGGTCCTGGTTCAGTCCCTGGCATCTCCATGACAATACTCACGACTTCCTGTAAATTGGACTATCCCGATTAGCAACTAATCCTGAATACACAGCACTTGCAAACTGCAGCAGTGAAGGTGATGTAACTGACTGGAAAGGTTGATGCTTTGAACTGTAAATCGCTTTGGATAAAATGTGTTCAATGTTAAATGACAAGTGACCAATAAATGTGTGCAGATTTTTAGCCAAGGAAAAATAGTCTCTGAAAATGTAAAGATACAAAAAGCTTAAGGAAAATATTTTTTATATGGTTTATATGTTAATTGCATAAATGGATATGTTACACATAGTGCAACGATCATGAAACAGTCAATCTCAACAAGAGACTCACATGTTGACACATAACATGTCCATGGACATTTTTTTTCAACAATAAATCACCATCAATATTTTTGATTTTTTAATAAGTACTGCATCTTGTATATTAATGTATAAGGGAAAGTGATTTTTTCAAGTTTTCCATATTTTTAATCAGGATCTGCCTTAGTTGATTTTAAATGGCCGTCTGGTGTAAAAAAATAAATAAATAAAAAGTACAAATGCCATTTAGTCCCCCAAAAAATTAAGCAAGTATCATAATTAAGCAAGTGTATAATTTACAGTAATGTTATAAAAGCACCAAGCACAAAAGTGTAAAATAATTAGTTAAATATTTAGATTATTATTTTACATGAGTTCAAGTCGACTGCTACATTAAAGGAACAAAAATAGCTAAAAATGAAAGCTCTTATGGTTATTTAGTGTATGTTATGATACATTTTATATTACAAGTTGGTTTCTAATGCCTGATGAGATCTATAAGCAATTATATATTGTTTTCAAATACGCTCCTTCTTTCCTCGTCACACACACAAAAAAAGATATTATAACTCTCATACCACAATGAAATGCAAACATGTACTGAACTTAATACAAAGCAATAATATTTAAATAATAATAACTTCCTCACACTTCTGTGATTTAATCTTAGCTCTTTATCAAGTTGTTTTTGTTACTGCCTGCCTCAACGGTTTTCCAATGAATGCTCTTCAAGGTTCTACAAATTGCTGTGTGTTTCACTAGCGGTTATGTGTGCGAGATTTACAGGGTGCCACTGAAAGGGGACCTTAACTTTGTGGGGCCACACAAGACAAAAAAGTTAAGTGTGTGTCCTCTACACCTCAACACTGAATCAGCCTTCCTCTGCTGCATTACCTGTGCTGGAAGTGATCAAAGAGAAGAGGCTATGCCAAGCTGGATGACAGGCCGGGCTAATTATCAGTATAGCTGCAGGGATTAGAAGCGATCAGTGAGGAGGGACGGCATTCATGGGGCGGTGTGGTAGTGACAGCTTCCTTTGTGTGAGAAGCTTTAACTACTAGGCCTCACCACACCCTCCAGGCCCATTCTGACATCATGGTGCAGAGTCATGAAGACGAGCAGAAGGGAAATACTGGCCAATGACAGGGGACGGTTTCAAAATCTGTGAGTGAGTGAACAGCCATATATTAAAATTAGAGAGACAGAGAAGTGGTGACACAAAGGGTGGGGTTTAGCAGTAGTTATATGGTTACAGATATGGGAGTTAAGACCTCAGGTAACAGTGAAGAAAAGAAAAGGACAGATTAAAAAAAAGAAACATTCAAAGCCTCTGGTTTTAACACAAAGCCAGAAACAGGGTGCGTCAGCATTCCAATACCTGCCTTCATTCAGAAAATAATTACTGCCGCCTGCAGAGGAGAACAGGTTTCTGGTTCACACTGTGGTTGATATTTGTAAGGCCCAACAACCCGAATCCTCTTGTCAGTGTGCTATTAAGAACTTTGTGTCTTTAAAGAACTGAATCTTTCCTCAAGGCATGACAAAGAAACCATGAGCGGGTGTTTCAGCTAGAGATTTAGTAAAATCCAAACAATTAGACAAAGGCCATCTTTTAGGAACTATGTAATATTTTAATAAAAAGGTATACAAAATGCTGATTTTCTATCAAGTTCTATCAAGAGAAGCTATTATATATAATGATAGAATAATAATAATAATAATTATTATTATTATAATCATAATAATAAAGCTTCTGGTAAATAGAATACTATTATGTATATATATTGTAATAGTATAATTACAATATATATACATTTTATATGACAGTAAAATATATAATGTTACAAAAGGTTTCTATTTAAAATAAATGCTGTTCTTTTGAACTTTCTATTCAGCAAAGAATCCTGAAAAAGTTTGGGCACCAAAATCATCATATTAGAATGATTTCTGAAGGATCATGTGACACTGAAGACTGAATGGAAGAGTAATGGCTGCTGAAAAATCTATAAATGTATCTTAAATTGTAATTGTACTTTACAATATTTCCGTTTTTATTGTATTTTTTGATAAAAATCAATGCAGCCTTGCTGAGCATAAGAGACTTCTTTAAAAAATAAAAATAAAAATAAATAAATAATAATAATAAATCTTACAGACCTCACACTTGTAAATGGTTGTGTAGCCTATGTCATGATTATGACTAAATTTAAGGCTGCCCTGTTGCTACATCATCACAGAACCTTTAATAAGCCTTGGTGAGCATAAGAAACTTTGGTAACACTTTAGTTTTATGAACCAATTTTCTTTATTATCTAGTTGCTTATTAGCATGCATATTGGCTATTTATTAGTACTTATAAAACACATATTAATACCTTATTCTGCATGACCATATTTTAGATCCCTTAATCCATCCCCATACCTACACTTAACAACTACCTACCTAATAAGCAGCAAATTAGGAGTTTAGTAAGTGAGGCAAGTTAAGTAAATAGTCAGTTAATAGTGAGAACTGGTCCCCAAACTAAAGTGTGACCAAAACCAAAACAATCTTACCACCCACAACATTTTATTGTATTTATATTTTAAATGGTATATGTATATACAGTATTAAAACACACACACACACACACACACACACACACACACACTAAGCAGCAAATTAGGAGTTTAGTAAGTGAGGCAAGTTAAGTAAATAGTCAGTTAATAGTGAGAACTGGTCCCCAAACTAAAGTGTGACCAAAACCAAAACAATCTTACCACCCACAACATTTTATTGTATTTATATTTTAAATGGTATATGTATATACAGTATTAAAACACACACACACACACACACACACACACACACACACATATTATGTTTTTGAAGACAAACTGGCCAGGTTACTAAGGAATGTCAGACATCTTCAAGTCACATAAATTCAAGTGATAGCTTGAATTTATGCAGTTTAGCCAAAAACAAATCAGCTAACTCTATACGTTTCCTTTCATAGTCATTAAATGAAATAGCTTTGGTGTTATCAAGTGCACTTCTTAGCACAAGGATATACACATCTAGCTATGCATCTGATGTGCTATTTTATACACATATAAAAGAGAAGACATCTAAACTAAGAGAATACGGAATATGATTAAATATACATCAACAGCACCCCTATTAACATGCCCTTTAGAAATAACAGTATAAAGCCTTATTTTTAACTCTTTAATGTAACATCTGGAAACTGAATGAAGAGAGAATTTTTCACCAACCAGCCTTTTCTTTGGAACTGATGAAAAGAAGCCATTTAATGCCATCAGCTAATTGCCAAATGCAGGCAACAGTCAGATGCTTTACTCTAATGGCACAGCATCATCTAACATGAATATAGTCAGTGTACACAATGCTACATACTGTGGTTTATTCATATCACACACATATTGTGACATCAAGGCCTTGACGTTTTATTTGAAAGAAAAAGAAGGTAACTATGAGCTAAAAGCTGGAAGACGAAAGCAAGCATAAAGAAGTAAAAGTGGATCTAAGTGAAGTGAAGTAAGAGGAAGTGAGGGAGGACGGAGAGAGCGAGAGATCGGAGAGCAATAATGTAATGTCAGGGAAAGAAGAGAGGCTCTTTAAGGGAGAAATAGGGATATTGGCAGTGCTTGAGCGGAGGTGAGGGAGGGGAACGGGGTTTGGATTGTGTCTGAAACATTTTGTAAGACCTCCTCTCTTGGCCATCCATCAGAACGGCTGGCTCATTATTCTAACTAGCTGGCTCTTTTCTTCTGTTGCAGGACGCCATCAGTAGCAATCTGCATGCCAATTATCGGCCAGACCCCCTGATACCCCCGTATGAAAATGATCTGTCAAAGAAAAAAAAAAGAATGGGAAAAAGGAAAGCGAAAAGGCTTTTGCACCATAGCCCCAATCTCTCCCCTCCCCTCATTTTCTACCCTCTCGTTCTCCTTCAATCTCTCTCCCTCACCCTCCCTGTATGGGCAGTGACAGGGCTTCCTGGAAAATTAATCTATGGAGAGTGAAGAGAGAGAGAGGGAGTAAAAAAATTATAAATGTAGCTATTCTTCGTCTTCAGCCGGCTCAGCTCTTGGGCTCCGCAGGGCTGGGGGAAGTGGAGAGGATGATAATTTCAAGAGAGAGAAGGATGATAACAAAGGGATACGTTTCTCCCCTTGAATGTTAGACTAAGGGCAAGGGCAAGTGGGCCAGCTACAGCCATCTTTAAATGCTTTGTGCCCTTCCAGGTATACTCCTTTCATTCGGCTATCAAATTACAGATGGGAATCCAACATTATGTCAATGTTCTGATTGAGCTTCAATAAAACTACATGCCGACCTGCATGCGCTGAAATGTGGAGGGCCAAAATACATATTAAAGATGTCAAATAATGATGATCTCTGTACTAAATCAGCAATAAAGATCACAAGGGCAAAGTTTAGCTACTTTAACAATGATATCAGACAAAATGACTAGTTTTTAATGTTCCCAGCAATGAAATCCAGCAGGTGTATTAAAATGAAGTTCCAAAAAGTCAAATATTATTTTTTTTAAAAGCAATCATGAGCAGCCAATATATTGTTTGGAGATTTCTGACAAGAGGGTCAAAAATAGCCTATGATTTTTTTTACAATGTAAATTTTAGGTTGGCAGAAACAATACCAGAGCGTAAAAAACAATTGTAACACTTTAGATTAGGGACCACTATTCACTATTACCTAGTTGCTTGTTAGCATACATATTACTAGCATATTGGCTGTTTATGTCATGCCCATGGACTGTCAGTGTGTTTGTTTTCCTCCTCATGAGCTCCCAGTGACCTAGTTTTTCCCTAGTCTAATTAATCATTCCGTTCACCTGTGTTTCTCTCTCATGTTGATTGTGTTAATTGATTTCAGGTGTGTCTCATTGAGTTCCTCGTTTAGTTCTGTATTAATAGTGTGGTCTGCACCTTGCTTTCTGTCCGGTGTCTAACATCCAACATTGTGCTACTCGTTTGTTCCTGCTTGCGCTGTGTAACCCCTGTTTGGATTATTAAAAGACTGTTGATTGTGATTCTCCTGCGTTCTCCTCGCTCCTCTCCATAGGTGACTGTGAAAGTTTCTTAGTACTTAGAAAGCACATATTATTGCCTTATTCTGCATGACCATATATCCCTTAACCTTATTCCATACCTAAACTACCTACTATTAGCACATTAGGAGTTTACTGAGGGAAAATTCAATAAAGTGGTACCTCATATTCACATATAGGGTGTCTTGTGTGTATATATATATATATATATATATATATTATCAAGAGAAATAGCTATTTTTCTGTTAATAGAATTTAAAAGCAGTGATTCATGGTCCAGTGCGTTCATTTGATCTCAAAAGCTAAGCAAGACCACCTGGGATTACCAATGTGCTGTAAGCATATGTTTCATGTTTTTTTTATTTTATTTTGCATTTGGCGGATGCTTCTATCCAAAGCGACTTAGACTTAGCGCATTTGTGATATACAGTTTATTAATTCATGTATTTCCTGGGAATAATAACACATGACCTTGTCATTGCTAATGTAATGCTCTATACTGCCTGGCTACAGGAATGCTTTTCAAGCCAGTTCCTGGATACACACCGACAGTACAATTTTTAAAAACTCTTTCTAATCAAACACACCTGAATCAAACTCATTAGCTTGTTAGCATAGAATCCAAGAAATGGATGGGTTAGAAAAGGGAGACATGTAAAATGTGTTCTGTTGATGAGCCTCCAGGAAGAGGGTTGGGAAAAACTGCTGTAAGCCAACACTCCAAGGTATTTCCCCGTCTATGTCCTGAGACACTGGGATTGGTTCCGCACGACCATAGATAGGACAAGTGATTTGGAGAATGGATGGATTCATGGTCCGAATGGAATTAATTTGGGTTTGGGTCTGCTAACTAGTGATCTCGGCATTAAAACATGGTGTTTCTGTAGCTCAAAAATAGCACTTTGTGCTAGCTATGGCATGACGGGCTTGTTTCTCAGAGAATGTATGCAATGATAAAATGTATGCTTATATGGTCAGAGCCTTTCTGTGGTTAAGAGAGTTTAAAAGTGAAAGAGGCCATTGAAATCCTGTGTCAACTCATTTTCAGCATAGGGGACAGCCAGTGAAGCTAATCCAGAGAACAGAGGCTACGGAGCTCCAGCGGAGAATCACGTTTTCTCTGTTTCTCTTTGTGCTGCATGTCTGTGTGCTTTGATTAAAGAAAGAAGAGGCTCTAAGCGTGTTAAGGCCATTTTGTTCAATTGTTTTCACACCCCCGTCCATATCCTCCCGCAAAGAAAGCTTGATATAGATGCCACAGTGGAGCAAAACCAATGTCTCTCTAACCAGGCTGATCTACCCAATCTCACAGAACAGAGCCAACACAAGTTAACCAGACAAATCCGGAAAGGATTTTGTAAATAATCTATTTCAATAAGGTGTCGCTGTGTTTTGTAGGAGATCAAAATGCACTAGGTGTTTTGAAGCAATTGCACAGTAGGTAGCGCACCTGCTCGAGACAAATAACAGTTGTTAGATTATGGGGACCAGGGTTTGAATCTGACTTGGCTTATGACCCATTCCCCCATTGTCTTGTCTGCTTCTGCTGTCATGTAAATAAGGGCCAAATAGAAGTCTTCAGACAGACCTTGCAACTGTGCATTCCAGACAAACTTCTGAGGTTCTTATGTCACCTCAGTCTGTCTGACTGACCCAGCATGCTGTGCTATTGCCGTCAGTTTGCACTCATTTAGATACAAAGCACTGCTAGGAATTATCTTACTATATGTGACATGCTGTGGCATTCTACAAGTTCTAATGCCTTAAGGTATAGTCTCATTTACCATTTTACGTTGAAATTCCACAAGTGAAATACAGTCATCTGAATAGGAATCTGAACAATTTTGAATTTCACATGAGGGACGCCTGAGGTGATTCAAGGATTCAAGTTAGTTCAATTCTGAACACAGATTTGCCACATTGACCAATATAAAGCTGCTTAGTTCGGGAGTGATGTCTGAGTAAGTGATGTTTCATGAATTGCTACACTACTGATAGTCTTTGCCGTCAAAATTTTGCTAATGTGATCACACCTAGACAGAGCAAAACTCACTCACAATTACACATGATCACTTCAGGTGGGGACACTCTGTAGATCAGGGGTGGGCAACTCTGGCCCTTGAGATCCACTTTCCTGCAGAGTTTACTGTAGCTCCAACCCTAAACAATCAACTGAAAAAGCAAGGTCTTCATGATTACTAGAAAACTACATGCAGGTGCGTTTGAGCCGAGTTGGAACTAAATTATGCAGGAAAGTGGATGTCAAGGGCCAGAGTTTCCAGCCTTGGCCTGTGTCCAAAATCGCATACTCTCTGAGTAGGTACTTCTTTTGCATAAGTTATTACTTTGTAATCATTTAAAAAGTATGTTCCTCGCCTGTGGCCTCATTGCATAGTAAAGTGTCCATTGGAGGTTCACTTCGGAATCTATAGTTGCCTACTGTTTTATGAATAATGAGAATTCAGACATACTACATATTCCAGATGCAGCCTTAGTGTAGATCCATCCATCCATTCTCCAAATTGCTTATCCTCTGTAAGGTCTCAGGGATGCTAGAGCCTATCACTTGGGCTGCAGGCAGAGGGAAACACCCAGATGTCCACCACAGGGTACACATACCCATTCACATCTATACAGGCAATGTGTTGGAAACCAGAGCACCCAAAGAAAACCAATACAGAGAACATGGTCCGCTGGGAGTTAAACTGGGACCTTCTTTGAGGCAATAGTGCTACCCACTGGACCACCATGCCACCCTTACCAGGCAGATGTTTATAGTTTGTTGAGGACATAGTTTGTTGTTTTCTAAGCGACTCAACTTACAATTTTTTATACGTTGGACAGAAAAACATTAAAAGAGTTCAGAATATAATATATACAGTGATTGTGGTTGTGAAAATAAATGTGCATTGTTTATCCTTTTGATCTTTCATTAAAAAAATTCACAAAATTCTAAACTATCATTGAAGTAAAACAATGGAAAGTGGGAGGGGGGGATCTCATTATGACTAAATGTTTTTCTTTAGTTCACGTTGGCCACAATTATTGGCACCCAATTATTGCAAAGTCCTTTTCCCAAGATAACAGCTGTGAGTTTTCTCCTATAATGCCTGATGAGTTCGGAGAACACCTGACAAGAGATCAGAGACCAGTCCTTCATACAGAATCATTCCAGATCCTTCAGATTCCTAGCTCCATGTTGATGCTTCTTCTTGATTCTTTTAGGGTTCAGATCAGGGAACTATGACGGCCATGGCAGAAGCTTCATTTTGTGCTCAGTGACACATTTTTGTGTTGATTTTGATGTTTGTTTTGGATCATTGTCCTGATGGAAGATCCAACCATGGCCCATTATAAGATTTCTAACAGAGGCAGCCAGGTTTAGATTTTTTTCTGTTGGTATTTGAAAGAATCCATGATGCCATGTATCTGAACAAGATGTCCAGGACCACTGGCAGAAAAATAGGCCCACAACATTAAAGATCTAGTAGCATATTTAACAGTGGGCATGGGGTACTTTTTATCCCTGTTAGCACCAAACCCATCTGGTGGGTTTACTGCCAAAAGGCTCTTTTTTAGTTTCATCTGACCATAGAAGCAAGTCTTGTTTGAAGTTCCAGTCGTGTCTGACAACTGAATATGCTGGAGTTTGTTTTTGGATGAGCGAGGAGGATTTTACTTGAAACCCTCCTGAACAAAATGTCCTGTGGAACAGGAAGTCATGGTTGGAAAATGTTATGCTCCTAGTTACCCTGGTGTGCTAAAAAAATTTAAATATGAATGATAATATACTTCAGAGATATTTTACTCATAAGAATTTCTAGGGCTGCCAATAATTGAGGCCAGCATGCATTGGAGAAAAATATTCATTTTATTATGTGTGTTTCCCCCCACTTTCAATTATTTTACTTCAATGAAAGGTTCGAATTTTGTGATTTTTTTTGAATGAAAGATAAATGATGCAGATTTATTTTCACAGCCGCCTTTGCTCATATTTAACAAGGGAGCCAATATTAGTAGAGGGCACTGTATGATAAATATATGCAGTGAGATTTTTTTCTGTTGGAACAGAAAGCAACCATTTAGTAATGCCCTTGCAACTGCCAAGCAACCACCCAAAACACACTAAGGCCCAATCCCAATTCTACCCTTTAGCCCTTCCCCTTTCCCCTACCCATCCGTTTCACGCGTTCACGTGAAGGGGTAGGGGTGTCTCGATTCTCTTTTGGTTGGAGGGGTAGGGGTAAGGGGAAGGGCCAGATAGCCCTTTAAATGAAGATTTTTTGGGACCACACTTCAAACGAAGGGGTATGAATTAGCTCAGCATAAACGGGCTTCAGCGTCAACATGGCTGCCTGAGCGAACAAAAAGACACATAAATGTAAGCATTTTTGGCATTAATAAAGATTTGAATGAAAAATAATCATTTGTTTTGTTACATTCAATCGTGAGTTCATATTTACGGTCATGTTACTCAAAGAAATGTTCGCAAAAAAGTTTGCTAACGTCATAGCATTAGAGACTGCATGATAGTGCCACAACATATTGCGATTTTATCCTCTCGTTGCTGGAAAATATAATGTAGCGATTCAGCATTTAAACTGTTATTAATAAAAGTTGTTGGGCAGCGTTGACAAGTTTCTTTGCTCCTGGATGTGTGAGCTGCGCGATATCTGATGTGTGTGTTTGTATGTGTCAGTAAGTAGCGCATTAATATAGAACGGTCATTAAAGGCTCTAATGCACACCAGCATAGGTGTGTGTATTGTAGGAGCTAGACGACGTATGATGACGTGTGACGTATAGTAGTGGTGTCCCAATTCTTAGGGGAATATTTTCACCCCTACCCCTTGACACTCTGTTTCAAGGGACAAGGGGAAGGGGAAGAGGTATAAAATAGAATTGGGACTGGGCCTAAACCCCCATCTGGACAATATTGCATTGTACTTTCACTCCATATTTCCGAAGCTCCTCTTTCTCTATCACAGTGAGAGGTTTGACACCAGACAGCACAGAGCGGGATGCATTTGAATATGGTAAGTGCAGTAGTCACGGCTGTTTAAGTGCTCTGAGTGGAAGAGCTGAACTCTCCCCCGGTCGCTGTTCCCTGAGGTAATAATTAACAATCCTGTCGCCAAGTCGTCAGCAGTCAATTACACCTCCTGCTCCCGCGATACATACGCAATGACTGCAAGCAAACATCACGGAGTGAGAGAGAGGGAGACAAATGCTGGAAATTGAGATTATTGCAAACGGGTGATTTTTGTATGGAGCTGAAGAGTCCAATGTCAGGAGGTGAACGGTGAACACGGGCAACCCGCCGTCCCCCAAAACATGGAGGTATTATAGTGGATTACACAGAACAGGGGACTTTTGGCGGGAGTGTTAATTGGAGCTCTGGATGGCGTCAGTTTCCAATTACTTTTAAGCTAGCCTACGGTTAATACAGTGACAATGGGCAATGGGTATGAGGCTATGGCTATTTTAAATCATTAATAATATAATGACATGCATATTGCACATTACTGATTATATTATTATTTAAATCTATTATGTCATGATCACAGGAGTGGTGTATGTAATTTAGAATGTAAACATTACAATCATGTAAACATGTTATTCACATGAAATACATGTTATTCTCAACATTTCTTGTATTTTAATAAAGCGACCTATTCAGCTTTCAGTCACGTGACCGGCTCGAAGCCCTGGAGGGCAAAACATAGAACTGCAGGACAAGCATGTCAATTTTCCATCTGTTTCACAGCCGCAAATATTTAGATCACCTCTCAAAGGAATAAAACAAAGGTATGTGAACAAAATGCAAGTTTTGGCCATTTGCAATCCATATTAATCACCCGCGGCAATATTTCAGTCAAACTGTGCGACAAAACGTTGTAAAACACTTAACGTGCCTTAATATATTTAAAACAGTAATATTCTCTATATTAATGATGCATAGTTTACATAGGCAAGCAGATGAGGCCGGAATATGAACGCAATCCGCTTAATGGTTCAGCGTTTTCCTTCTAATGGTTTTTTATGGGAAACCATTTAACGTGAAACTTTGCACATTGCGTTTATATTCTGGCTTCATCTGCTTGCCTGTACAAAATATACATAATCAATAAGGTGTTTACTGAATTTCGCCTTTTAATATCTGCGTTTTACTACATTACTACTTAATGCAATCTGCGTAAAAATAACTGGCGGTCAGTGGAGCAAAGCTTCGTTTTGCCCTCCAGGTGGGCGTTCCTATAAGCGTGTGACGTCACGTGAAAACTATCAATACAGCAAACATAATCAATGGGTGAAAATAAAATCTTTAAAAAAAAAAACTTTTTACACTAGTTTAATTTGCCAACTAACAGAGTACACAAATTACATTATTTCTTTTTCTTTTTTCTCAATACAGCAAACATAATCAATGGGTGAAAATAAAATCTTTAAAAAAAAAAAACTTTTTACACTAGTTTAATTTGCCAACTAACAGAGTACACAAATTACATTATTTATTTTTCTTTTTTCTTTTGAAAGTAATGAAAACTCACATAACCACGTAAAATCAACATCTCACATCATGTATAGTATTTAATATGATTCTGTGGTGGAAAGGACATTAGAAATTACAATTGAAACATTTTAGGCATTTTGTCTCCTTTGCCTTATCATTTATGTATCCTAGATACACATAATATTTTCAGATTTGCCTAAATGATGAACAATTAAACATTCTCTTTACATTGATATTTACCTTGATTTTATTAATTTTCTTTTATTTTTTAATCAAAAAACATATTTGTAGCAGAATAGTTAACTGTGGTGAAAATAATGCCATTATTGAAAACTGATATAAACTTAAAATATAAATAATTTTTACACAAGAAATATCTGATAAATAAATGATTTATTTCTGATTTGTTTAGATTTTCGAAGTTTTAAACTATATGTTATGATGGATTTTCCAGATTGAAGGTCTGGTACAAGTGTAAATAATTCATATACATAAAATGCATTTGATGACATGATAAACAGTTACTAAAATTGTTTTAATGTGATCTAGAAAAAAAAAAAACGTGAAAAGTTACAACCAAATGTATTTGGACAGACAAGCAGGTGTTATGTTGCTCATTAGCAGACACGTGACCCTGGACCACAAAACCAGTCTTAAGTCGCTGGGGTATATTTGTAGCAATAGCCAAAAAAACATTGTATGGGTCAAAATTATACATTTTCCTTTTATGCCAAAAATCATTAGGATATTAAGTAAAGATCATGTTCCATGAAGATATTTTGTAAATTTCCTACCGTA
>NW_015558585.1:151181-163284 GCF_001515605.1 Sinocyclocheilus anshuiensis | reverse complement strand
ATATTTGTAGCAATAGCCAAAAATACATTGTATGGGTCAAAATTATTGATTTTTCTTTTATGCCAAAAATCATTTGGACATTAAGTAAAGATCATGTTCCATGAAGATATTTTGTAAATGTCCTACCGTAAATATATAAAAACTTCATTTTTGATTAGAAATATGCATTGCTAAGAACTTCATTTGGACAACTTTAAATTTTCTCAATATTTAGATTTTTTTGCACCCTCAGATTCCAGATTTCTCGGCCAAATATTGTCCTATCCTAACAACCATACGATTATCGTGATGGACTGCATTATAGCATCGATCAAGTGTTTGAAATAACTTCCTTCCATGAACGGATTCTTATTTTATGGTATTCTATACAGTGATAAAGGCTATGTCGATTAGCATTGCAAAATAAATATACATTATCCATACGAACATACCTGATATGGCTTGAAGAATGCAGAAAAACGTCTCAGGTTACGTATGTAACCATGGTTTCTCGAGGGAACGAGACGCTGCGTCGGAGAACGCTTAGGGAACGCCCTTCAGCGTGACCGGCTCTGAATCTCGTGTGTAATAGTCCAATAGATGGGCGAGACGTCACGGGCGGGTGACATAATGACCAGGAAGCTATAAAAGCACGTGCGGTGAAACCGGCGTCAGCTTCTAGGAGTGAAGCAAGCGCTGGCAGAGATGCCTGAAGTATGGCCCCGAGACGCAGCGTCTCGTTCCCTCGAGGAACCATGGTTACATAGGTAACCTGAGACGTTCCTCTTCAGTAACTCGAGCTGCGTCAGAGGATGCTTAGGGAACGAGTATGCCAAATATTGTCCTATCCTAACAACCATACATCAATGGAAAGCTTATTTATTCAGCTTTTAGATGATGTATAAATCTCAATTTCGAAAAATTTAGCCTTATGACTGGTTTTGTGGTCCAGGGTCACATATTGATTTTTGGATATGGAATATTGATTTAAATATGTAAAATGTGTCATTCTTCATTTTAAATCTGCTTATCGTTTTTGTTTGTTTTTTAATTTGCTAATTTTATGCAACATTATACCAAGCAAAAACATCAGATCAAGCTATATTTTACCTGAACATTAACTTGGACATTCATCCAAGATTTGCTTCTTAACATCTTATTAAAGACTGCTTCCTCTACTGACTAATGTACTTCTATTAGCAGAATCTTCAGTAATATGCAAAAAAAATGCAGTACTGACTGCAGATTATCTCTTCATCTCTGGATCTCTATCCTCAACATTCCAGTTAAACTGCATAACATGTTTGATTAACCCACTAATTAGCCATGTAACATGAGTTAGTGAAGGGGAAGACAGTGAACCAGAACATAGAGCTGGAACCAAAAGCCAGGAATCACACAACGTCATCTCCTCTTTCTCTCTCTCTTGCTCTGTTCTCTTTTCCTTTTCCTCAGAGCTCCAGCATCAGTCATTCACTCCAGTCATCCCTCATTACCCCACTCTATATGAAGGGCCTTGCTCAGGTTCTCACTTGAGTTTAAGTAGCTATTAGATCTGAATTATGAGCAGCATTGATGCACTCAAGCATATGGTCCTATCACATCAGCTCATTCGGCCTGTATAAATTACAGCTGTATGTGGGAGATTAATGGCAGCAGGCCAATGCCAGCTAATCCACACTGTGCTAATGGCTAGATGTACATACACTAACCTTCTCATAGTTTGTTAGTGAGCTCAGTCATGTACCGCTTTGGCATGGAAGTCTGTAGTTGATCACCTTGTATTATAATTGTAAAAGGGACATTCAAATTGATAGATGTATTTTCCCTAAACTTTTAAAAGTGCTATTTAATATTCCCCTTAATTCTAATTTTATTATCATTAAAGTTTTGTGCCACAACAGAACCATTTTTTCTCTCTCTTTTTGATACTTTGTTGTTGTCTTTAAGACTGACAGTCTCTACTCCTATTGGTTGTCACTCCTGAAAGTCAAGGTCATATAAGCATATGTGCCCTACAAGTGGAGTCGGAAATATCGTAATTATAAATTCTGTATGATAGGGCTGTCACAATATCAGATTTTTCACATCACGATTATCGATTACCGTTTCCTTCCATGAACGGATTCTTATTTTATGGTATTCTATACAGTGATAAAGGCTATGTCGATTAGCATTGCAAAATAAATATACATTATCCATACGAAAATACCTGATATGGCTTGAAGAACGCAGAAAAACGTCTCAGGTTACGTATGTAACCATGGTTCCTCGAGGGAACGAGACGCTGCGTCGGAGAACGCTTAGGGAACGCCCTTCAGCGTGACCGGCTCTGAATAGGGTACAGAAATGCTTTGGCCAGACCGGGCGCAAAGTCGAGATAAGAAGGGACCACTGAGAGGGCCTGCAGATCCCCCACTCTCTTGAGAGAAGGTATCGGCAGAAGGAAAGTAGTCTTGATAGTGAGGTGGCGATCAGAGATCTCCTCAATAGGCTCGAAGGGAGGCCTACAGAGAGCTTCTAGCACCACAGCCAGGTCCCACGTGGGGACACGAGATCGTACCGGAGGCCTCAGCCTCAGCACACCGCGGAGGAAACGTGTTACTAGGGGGTGTCTGCCCACTGGCTGGCCACCGAGAGGGGCGTGGTAGGCCGCAATGGTCGCCACATAGACCTTTAGGGTGGAGTGGGTCAACCCTGCGGAGAATCGGGCCTGCAGGAACTCCAGCACTGTACCAACCGGGCAGTTAACTGGGTTGAGCTGGCCGTCTCCGCACCACAAAGTTTTCGGTCGGGGCACCAAAAGGTCGGGGAAAAAAGCAGGCTCCGGCGCGGAGGTGGTGGCTTAACACGCAGAAAACGCTCATCTAATTTACTTTTCTGCGGCTCAGCCATTTTCTCGGCAGGCCAATCGATGTTCAACTTGGCCACCGCACGAGTTACCACCTCTAAAAGCTCCTCATACTGGGGCGTTTGAGGGGGCGAATACTCATCGATGCCCACCACATCAACCTCCTCGGAGGAAGACAGGCGGAGCGTCGAGCCCGTTCCCCAGGGGGAAATAACCGCAGAGCGGGCTTCCGATCCCTCGACGGAAGCGGGACCAGCGCCACGGGGAACGCTAGAGAAGACTCCCTCCGCAAAGAGAGCCTTCCGGGAGTGGAGAACATGCATCGAGAGGCACTCGCAATGCGGGCAGTCAGCTCTCGAGAGAGCCGACTCAGCATGTTCCACTCCCAGGCAGACAACGCACAAACTGTAGAAACAGCCTGAAACGCTGCCTGCCCTCGCCCCTTATGTAGCGCTTGCTTCACTCCTAGAAGCTGACGCTGGTCTCACCGCACGTGCTTTTATAGCTTCCTGGCATTACGTCACCCGCCCGTGACGTCTCGCCCATCTATTGGACTGATTACACACGAGATTCAGAGCCAGTCACGCTGAAGGGCGTTCCCTAAGCGTCCTCTGACGCAGCCCGAGTTCCTGAAGAGGAACCATATACTCTTGTGATCGTGTGCTGATTCTCATCATGTTTCATCGTACAAAACATTTATTTCTGCACGTTATTCAGCTGCAGTGACAGCTGGATGCCTTTGTCCAGAGATTTCCTGGAAAGTTTGTTTCATTACTTCTTTGAGTCTCGCTTGTGGACTTTCTGGCCCTCCGCAAAGAGAGCCTTCCGGGAGTGGAGAACATGCATCGAGAGGCACTCGCAATGCGGGCAGTCAGCTCTCGAGAGAGCCGACTCAGCATGTTCCACTCCCAGGCAGACAACGCACAAACTGTAGAAACAGCCTGAAACGCTGCCTGCCCTCGCCCCTTATGTGTTTCTTTTTATCTTGTGCTTTTGACATTCTCTGATTGACAAAACAACATCAAATAAGACTCACAACAGATATCAGACCGACACACACACAGAGCGCTTGCTGAATGACAGAAAGCTGATGCCGGTTTCACCGCACGTGCTTTTATAGCTTCCTGGTCATTACGTCACCCGCCCGTGACGTCTCGCCCATCTATTGGACTGATTACACACGAGATTCAGAGCCAGTCACGCTGAAGGGCGTTCCCTAAGCGTCCTCTGACGCAGCCCGAGTTCCTGAAGAGGAACCATATACTCTTGTGATCGTGTGCTGATTCTCATCATGTTTCATCGTACAAAACATTTATTTCTGCACGTTATTCAGCTGCAGTGACAGCTGGATGCCTTTGTCCAGAGATTTCCTGGAAAGTTTGTTTCATTACTTCTGAGGGCGCCCTCCGGTGTCGAGTATGAATGAAACAAATCACACGTGAGAGTTTAACACTCCATAGTGGCACTGCCGCTAGATTATTATGTGTCATATTATCGTATGTGTTGTGTACTATTAATTTTAAAATATTGCCAATACCGGTATATTGCGACACCCCTGATTAACATGATAATTCATTATTTGAATATCACGATTATCGTCAATACCGGTATATATCGCAACACCCCTAATTCTGAGCACATGAAAGTTGTATTTACTGTTAAGAAACTTTTGAAAGGTGAATCTCTAAGATGAAACTCTAGCAATTCTAGATGAGTTCAAGATGATACATTGACGGTAAAAAGTGAAAGTGATGTGACATGTAGCCAAGTATCATGTCCCATACTTTGAATTTGTGCTCTGGATTTAACTCATCCAAGTGTACACACACACAGGGGCAGACTTAACCAATAAGCGAGGTAAGGGGGCCCCATCTGATAGGCCTATTGGCGAAACATATTTGCAGCATTGAGCAATGTAGCCAATCACAGACATATCATTTAATTTCTTGACCGCAATGACCCGAAATGTTTAAGTTAGAATCCACTCACCGCTCAAAATGCCAAGTTTTTGTCAAGTGCTGAGTTCTGCAAGCTCGGGAATCCTCTCATTATAACAAAGTGTAGATACGATGTAAATAAGAGATTCATTGTGCCATGTACAGAGAGCCAATCACAGACATATTGTTTAATTTCTTGAACGCAATGACCCGAAGTGTTTAAGTTAGAATCCACTTACCGCTCAAAATGCCAAGTTTTTGTCAAGTGCTGAGTTCTGCAAGCTCGGGAATCCTCTCATTATAACAAAGTGTAGATACGATGTAAATAAGAGATTCATTGTGCCATGTACAGAGCTTATTAACGGAATGCGTGAGATTGCTGAAGTGAGTGACAGCTTTAAGTGATTATATGAGGGAGCGCTCTTTTTGCACATTCTAGGCTGTATAATACTGTCTGACTGTCTCAGAACAGGGATATTCACCTCAGTAAAGAAATTATTGTGTTTCAAGTCATAATTTTATTTGTCTTGATGTTTCAAAATGACTCGCTGGTTTGTATGCTTTTCCTAGGCGCGCCAGCGCATTCACGAATGCAATGACTGGAGATTTTCGCTTAATAATAAGCTAACTTAGATTACATTTTCGATTTGTTTCTCGGCAAACCCTACCGTATGCCTTCAGAACACTTGGAATGAAAGTTGCATGAGATAATTTTATGTTAGTAAAAATAATGAAAGAGTTTACAATTTATTAAATGGACAAGTGAAAGCATTTTATTTTTTATTTTTTTTGGATTTTCTTTTGTGATCCAAAAAAAAACAAAAACAAAAAAGATAGCCTAATATGGCTTTATAACAGCATCAGGCTGACTTATTACTGGTTGTGAAGGGATAAATAAACTATAAACTATGAGAGCGAGCGAGCAAAATAAGGGTTAGGCGTAAAAGAGCACATAGTTATTCTGTTGGAGCCCCATACCTGGAATTTGCTTAGGGCCCCCAAATCACTAAGTCCGCCCCTGCACACACACACACACACACACACACACACACACACACACACACACACCGTGAACACATACCCGGAGCAGAGGGCAGATTTTTTTTTTTTTTTTTTGCTTTTGCTGCGCTTTATATTGGTCAGTGTGTATCTTTCACTCTCATTTATTGTGAAAGATACATGAAATCTTAAATCAAATATTGCAGCAAGTACACTAGATGCACCTTTGAACTTTCTCTATAGCAAATAAATTAAGGTAAGACCATCACCTTTTGACTTCTTTTTGATGATACGCTTTCATTTAATCTTGATGAAAAAATGTCATTCTCCCCTACCTGATGAACATCATAAACTCTAGAGACTCACAGAGGTGACTAATTTGTTTATTTTCTCTATTTTAGTAAAACTGTGTATTCATTCAATTCAATTCCTTTACAGAGAGAAGTATAATGGAGTAGTTTTTGGCGAAGGATTGAAGAGTCTCTCGGTTTCCTAGGTATCACGTCAGCCTGCTTTTTGATCCTGCCTACGCCTATTGAGCACTACAGAGAGAGTAATTACTGCCTCCATTGAGTGTCTCATTTCATCCGCTATAATCTTTTTCTCCATTAATGTATTATTAGTTGGATTTAGTACAAACAGATTAAGCATGGGGCAAGAAAGGCAGAAGTCATTTGTTAATTGCACAGGCACCTTTTATTTGGCTTCTTTCCCCACTCAAAGTAAGTAAGGCGTAAAGAATTCCACCGCTGAGTTTGTACTGTAGATTTGGGCATGGGGTTAGGCGAGAAGAAATGAAAGAGAGAGAGTCTAGCAGAATGGCAGAATATTGCTCCAGTCTACCATGTCTTAGTTTCAATGACATTCAGATTTTTATCAAATAATGAATTAAACCTTGATTTTCTGTCTACTCAGCAAAGAGAAACCCAGCAGTCTGTGGCATCATTTTTTACGATATTGCAAGGTCTACTGGAAAATTTCTAAAGGTATTCAAATATATATGCTAGAGTACATGCATGAACATTTTTCCATTCTTTATTTATTTAATTTTATGAGGGCCTGGAATTGGCTATAGAACGCATTTGACATCAGTGTGTATTCCTTTAATAATTCATTTCCAACCCCTCCTCTTAAGATCATACGTGTTTAGACATGGTCTCTGTGGATACCTGGCTATCAAAGAGAGGGAGAGAGCGGGAAATAGCAAATTAAACTCCATCAGCTAATGTGTTGTCAGGTAATGAAATAACAATCTGACACCCACTCATATTGAAATGCAAAAAAGGGGTCTCACCATTACCCTGGCAATTTATCATAAAAGGCGGTGAATTTGTACTTAATATACATGAGGTCTGCGAGTTATTATGGGTCTCCACAGTCTAACAAACTTCTCAAAGTCTGCATACAAAAGGGTCAAGCACATTATTTTCACTTGCATCATATGTGGACGACAAAATGGCTTTCTGTAGAATTGAAAATCGAGTCTCACTTTGAACATGCTACAGCCTATTCTTTCTCCATACAATGCTCTCTCTCCTTCTCTGTCTTTTTGTGGATGTTTGGAATGAGAAGCAAGAGAGATAGACGTGTGTGTGTGAGTGTGTGTTAGCTGGCAGTATCAGCGGGAAGGTGGAAAAGGCTATTTCCAGTGCTCTAATTCATCTCTGGCAACAAAGTCTCCAGGCTTTGCCTCTCTCAGCTCTCCACCTTTCTCAAATGTGGCTTAGTACTTCTTGTACCCTGTTCACCTTGTTTTTCTGTTCCTTTGGGTATTGGGTCATTTCCCTGTGCCATTCTACATTTCACTCTGAAGCAAGGAGAAATGCCCTCAACCATTAATGTCAATTCCATTAATGTCAATTGGATAAGTAGTGTGATTAGAGATGGGGGAAAGTTTCACCATCTATGGACAAAACAACATTAAAAATAACTTTTCATTCTTGGAGTGACACAAGGGAAGAAGAATATGTAGGGTAACATGTTATATGACACTTTTATATGGCCCTCTAACAATATATAGGACATATTGTGGGACAAAAAGAATATGATAATCTACAACCTTTCAAATATCCCCTGATTTTAATATATGGGTATGTTCAGTCACAACTATGTGCATAAATATATATATACATATTATAATAATATTTTTATAGTAGCAATATTATTATTATTATAATATTGTTAAATTATAATAATTTCTGTAAAAAAAGAAAAAGAAAAATATATAAAAAATTTGTGGGACAAGACTAAAATCAAGTCACATACATAAAGGCCATTTAAAAAACAGCAAAAATAAATGAGATATATCATAAAAACATAAGACAGTCTTAATGTGACATTCATTTAACAAAAGGAAACATTTCTTAATTTTAATGAAGAAACACCCCCATTTCTTGAGCCGTAGGGTACCAAGGACTAAAGAAACACAAGATTCATATTGGTCTGGTAGGAATATCCATGACTTAGGCACAATGAAGCAGCATTTCAGCCTTGGATTCTGTAGAAATATGTTCACATTTACCAGACTTAGTGGGGTCCAGAGCATGTGAGCGGAGCGGGGAGCGGAGTGGTAATATTTCCTTAAGAGCGCAGAGCGCCTTTCTGAAGATTCCGCTCCGCCTGCTCAATACGCTCAGCGCCACTCACTCAACCCAGAATGCCGTTTGGTGGTTTGCTTGTTCGAGATCGAGAATCTGTAGAGATCGAGAATAGTAGAGCAGTTATGGAGTTCAGATATTGTTTCAACGAAGTTGCAAGCCTTATACATAAATGTAAAGTAAAAATCAAAGTTAAGAATGAGCAGGGAGAAGAAACTGAGAGGGAGTGCGGGGAGACTGTTAAAGTTAGTACAGATTCATATTGATTACAGAGAGCACGAAGATGTGCTACGCAAACATGGTGCAGCAAAAGGTGAGCTAGTTACATACCATAATAAATGAATAAACAGGTAGGCTAAGGTTATATTCGGTTGTACGGAGCCCCGATCATGACATGCAGACAAAATCACGGCCACGAATTTAGAATAGGCTAGTTCTCTTTTATCAATAATTTTGACCCATACAATGTATTTTTGGCTATTGCTACAAATATACCCCAGCGACTTAAGCCTGGTTTTGTGGTCCAGGGTCACATGTGTCTAGTAGGAATATCCATGACTAGGCACAATGAAACATCATTTCATCCTTAGATTCTCTAGAAATACATTCACATTTACCAGACTTAGTGGTGTCACACTCAGGGTTGAGTGTCTAAAAGAAAAATGGTGGACAAAGCAAATGCAACATAATACAGCTTAAGCTGTTCTTAATGTCTTTCTGTGCCCGTTGCAGTAGGAGGGTGTTTAGTCCTGCATTGTTTACCATCAAACAACCTCTAATGAAACAGCCCACTTCAGTATTACTGAAAGCCGCTATATGAGGCCTTAAGGGAGGGAGGGGGATTTTACGTTTTCATGGTCCAGACTGAATTTCACTGTAGAGTGAGAGCTGTCATATCAATCTGTGGGGCATACCGCTCTATGCTAATGTATAATTTATATGACACATTTTTACTGCAGCTGGCCATAATGCCATTATATTATTTGAATGTCTTGGGCTTCCCTCTGGAGACCCCCTATACAAATCAGTCCTGTCTCTCACCAAGCAGGGCCAAAGATTAATGACAAACGTGGCAAGGACAAATGAGAGTGCCTGACAATATCTTGCAAAGTTTTGCATATGAACTGCCTCAGCAAATATCCTGAAGCCCAGAAACAAAGGCAAGTGTTCTTGAATGGCCTGGGATATAAAAAAATGTGATTAATAGGGGTCGTACACTAAACTTATTGCAGTATTCCACTGTATTGCATAGGTATAACATTCGAGTACTGAATAAGCCAAATTCAAGTCTTCATGATCTCACACACACAACCTTGTTGTTACTGTACAAACACAAAATTTTACTGTTTGCATTTCTAGTACAACCCTCTTTCCTTAGCTCAAGTATGCAAACCTCTTTGCCACATGCACTGGAATATGTATTATATCGAAAGTTAAATTTTCAAATGAAAATGGCAACCTGATCGTTTATAAAGTATGCGTTCAAACAGCTGTGGTGTGATGAACATAGTGAAAACTTAGGCTACAATAGATGGAGAACCGATTATTGCTTCTGCATGATATTTTGTAAACTGTATTTATGACAAAGAACAGAACTGCACAGATGCAAATATTATGATCTATTGATAAACACACACCTTGTTCTCTGTTTCTTGCTCTGCGCCGCCACGCTCTAGCCCCCCTAAAAACGGCCTAGCGACACCCATGCAAGGAGGCCTATAATATCTGGAGAGAGTGATCCATTAACATTCCCATTACTCTCAATGACAGCTGCTTGGCTGTTGCAGGAAGTATGCTTTTTGGAATCTACCATCTTTGCTCATGAGTGCTCAGTTCTGCAGCCAGTTTGACTAATCACTCTGGAAGCACAGGAAAATGATGTGATAAAACATTGACTGGCTGGTACCAGAATATATCATGCACTAATTTTCCACTGCGTGGTACGACTCTGCTTGGCACGGCTCAGTACGGCACGGCATGGCTCGGTTTGCGTTTCCACTGCAGTTGAGTATCGCTTTAGAGTGGGCGGGATTATTCACATCATTATAGTTGCGCCGCCTCTACTGCCGCGACTCCTGAAATTTTTTTCATTCCGCGTCGCCCCATCAAGCTCTCGCTGGATCCTCTCCTCTGCTATCAACGAGAGGAACGTCTGTACTTCCTCAACAGACCACGAAACAGCCATTTTTTGGTTGTTAAAAAAAGGTGCGCTCGTTCAAAACAGTTGCGTTCGATCTTCTTCCTTGGAATTTTTTGGCGTATTCCGCACCATAGGCATATACCGCCACCAACTGTTTCTAATCATACATGGATGATAGTCCCGCCTCTATTCATATTTTATTTATTTATTTTGTAATTGTTAATGTTATTTCGGGCTCACCCAAGCTGTATTTCTGGCTGCTGCGTGTTCAGCTCCCATGCCAAAAAACCCAGCTTGTGTGTTCCCCTATTCCTTTGCTTTATTTATTTATTTATTTAACTATCAAATTCGTTTATTTAATCCTGTTTCTACTATATATTCCATTACTATTCTTTGATTACTACCTTCTCTTAATCCTTTTCCTAATATCCAATTTATCTTCTTTTTTTCTTTATTATTACCATTTCAGTTCTTTATCATTTTAATTCTCTCTATATTATATTTCAGACATTTTAATATTATATGTTCAACAGTTTCTATTACCCCACAAATAGCACATTTACCTGTAATATGTTTACCTATTTTGTATAGTGATGCATTTAGTCCTGTGTGCCCAAATTGTAATCTATTTAAAATCACCTCATCTTTCCTACATCTTCCAAAATTGTATACTTCTTTAACTGATGAATTAATTTTATAATAAAATCTTCCTGTATCAGCTATGTCCCACTTCTTCTGCCACTCTTTTTGAATATTTGATTTTATAATTGATTTAATTTCTCCTCTTCCTAATGGGACTTCAATCTCGATATCCTTTTTTTTGGTTGCCTTTTTTGCTAACTTATCTGCTATTTCATTTCCATTGATTCCCATGTGAGGCGGAACCCAACAAAATTTGACATCTATTCTCATACTATTTAGAGATTTTAATGTCATACATATATCATTTAAAATGTCTTCTCTAATGGATTTATATGAAACCAAACTATTTAGCGCTGACATAGAGTCTGAACATATAATTACTCTATCTGGTCTAACATCTTCTATCCACTGTAATGCAACCATTATTGCAACTAATTCTACTGTATATATTGCTAAATTATTTGATAATCTTTTGAATATGCTTATTTCGATTTCTGGAATAAATATTCCTATACCTGTCACCCCAGATTCTGGTACCTTTGATCCATCTGTAAATATCTGTAAGTATGAAAAATAATTAGATTGTATGTATTTCTCTATATATACTTTAGTATTATTTTCATATATTTCTTTATTTTTGTTTAAATTTATATCTACATTTGCCATAGGAAATAACCATGGTGGGATTATTCCTATTGCTACAGACGGTCCTAACACTATTTTCGATAATTTATATTTATCCACTTCACCTTTTATTGTCCACCCAAAACCCCTTCCTGGATTTATTTTATATTCCCAACAGTCTTCAAGTATTTTCTTAGTTTGATGTTCTTGTTTACTACTTTCCAATCTACTCCAATATACCAGAGATATTTTGTTTCTTCTTATATCTAGTGGTAATTCTTCTGTTGCTATCATTAAGGCATTATTTGGAGTATGTCGAAATGCTCCAGTACAT
>NW_015558585.1:146717-151052 GCF_001515605.1 Sinocyclocheilus anshuiensis | reverse complement strand
GTTTATTTATTTTTTAATTGTTAATTTTATTTCGGGCTCACCCAAGCTGTATTTCTGGCTGCTGCGTGTTCAGCTCCCATGCCAAAAAACCCAGCTTGTGTGTTCCCCTATTCCTTTGCTTTATTTATTTATTTATTTAACTATCAAATTCGTTTATTTAATCCTGTTTCTACTATATATTCCATTACTATTCTTTGATTAATACCTTCTCTTAATCCTTTTCCTAATATCCAATTTATCTTCTTTTTTTCTTTATTATTACCATTTAAGTTCTTTATCATTTTAATTCTCTCTATATTATATTTCCGACATTTTAATATTACATGTTCAACGGTTTCTATTACCCCACAAAAAGCACATTTACCTGTAATATGTTTACCTATTTTGTATAGTGATGCATTTAGTCCTGTGTGCCCAAATTGTAATCTATTTAAAATCACCTCATCTTTCCTACATCTTCCAAAATTGTATACTTCTTTGTTGTGTTCGATCCTTCCGGCTGTGCTGATTTAAATCTTCTTCTTCTTCTTCCTCCTCTTCTTCTTCTTTGCGGTTTAATGGCGGTTGGCAAACCAGCTTTGGTGCATATTCCGCCACCTACTGGGATGGAGTGTGAGGCATTGATATCAGAAGAGAGACAGAAAAAAATAAAAATAAAATAAAAGGGAAAAAAAATGTAATACCACCTACCCTACCTTTCTATATTTTCTTATATAACATTGTTGCTTTAAAAAAAACCAAAACAAGAGCTTCATATCATTTGTAAGAACTGTTAAGTATATTCTGCAAAGTTAACGAATTTATGCCAACAGAAATTAAATCGTTTTTTAATTGAATTCTTTCCCTTTCATATGCCATACAATTGATTATTATATGCTCTATAGTTTCTGGAAGTCCACATTTATTGCACTGACCAGAACCATGTTTCCCTATCATTTGAAGTGATTTGTTGAGGGCAGAATGACCAATTCTCACACGACAAATTACCGTATGTTCTTTTCTGTTGCCATAATTAATTCTAACTAAACCAACTTGTTTTTGTATATTATACAGATGACGACCTTTATTTCCTTTATCCCACCTCTCCCGCCACATATTTTTAATAGCTGTTTTAATTAAGCCTTTAATTTCAGATTTACCCAAAGGTATTTCTAAATCAGTAACATTATGTTTAAGGGCCTGTTTGGCTATCTTGTCCACATCCTCATTACCCTCCACACCAACATGAGCCGGCACCCATAAAAATACTGCTAAAAGTCTAATTTGGCAAATTCTATACAGATTTTGTAAAATGTATATTAAAGGGGTCATATGATGCTTTTTAAAAGATCATTATAAAGAATATCTCTTTGGTTTTGAGACTTTAGTCTTTGCAACTTCAGGGATCTTATCTATGCACAATCAGCTTGTAACACTCCAAAGAGAAAGGAAAACTTGAAATCGCATCATACGACCCCTTTAATATATCTTGTCTTGAATCCGATTTTCCACTTATTAAACTAATAAGAACTGAAAACGAATCTGAGCAAATTGCTACAGCAAATGGTTTAACTTCTTCTACCCACTGTAATGCTATCAAAATAGCCACCATCTCTGCAGTATATACAGATATATCATTAGTAATTATTTTTGCAGCTCTATACTTAGAAAGAGGGATATACATAGCTGCAGCTGTTCGTCCAGTTACTGGGTCTTTGGAACCATCTGTAAATATTTGTAAAAATTGGAAATATTCACTCTCAAGATGCTGTTGCACTACTATCGCTTTAGGAACTTGATTTTGTTCATCCTTTATAGTTTTAAATATCTGGAGATCCACAGAAGGCATTGAGAAAAACCAAGGTGGAGATACTGGCAATGCAACTGTAGGACTAATATTAACATTATTAATACCTATTTGCCGAGTTTGCTTTTCTATTATCCATCCAAAGCTTTTCACCTGAGATTGTTCATATTCCCAGCAATTTCCCAAAACATTTTTAACTGGATGATTTGAAAAATGACCTTTAATATTTGACCAGTATACCAGTCTTAGCTGGAGCTCACGTAAATCCAAAGGCATTTATCCCATCTCTACCTGCAGTGATGTTACAGGAGATGATCTAACAGCTCCACATCAAATCCTTAGGGCTTGACTTTGAATTGTATACATTGAAAACGAATCTGAGCAAATTACTACAGCAGATGGTTTAACGTCTTCTACCCACTGTAATGCTATCAAAATAGCCACCATCTCTGCAGTATATACAGATATATCATTAGTCATTCTTTTTGCAGCTCTATACTTAGAAAGAGGGATATACATAGCTGCAGCTGCTCATCCAGTTACTGGGTCTTTGGAACCATCTGTAAATATTTGTTAAAATTGGAAATATTCACTCTCAAGATGCTGTTGCACTACTATCGCTTTAGGAACTTGATTTTGTTCATCCTTTATAGTTTTAAATATCTGGAGATCCACAGAAGGCATTGAGAAAAACCAAGGTGGAGATACTGGCAATGCAACTGTAGGACTAATATTAACATTATTAATACCTATTTGCCGAGTTTGCTTTTCTATTATCCATCCAAAGCTTTTCACCTGAGATTGTTCATATTCCCAGCAATTTCCCAAAACATTTTTAACTGGATGATTTGAAAAATGACCTTTAATATCTGACCAGTATACCAGTCTTAGCTGGAGCTCACATAAATCCAAAGGCATTTCTCCCATCTCTACCTGCAGTGATGTTACAGGAGAGGATCTAACAGCTCCACAGCAAATCCTTAGGGCTTGACTTTGAATTGTATACATTTTTGTTAGCAAAGCGTTTGAAGCTGATCCATAAATTATCCTACCGTAATCAATCGATGATCTAATTAATGCGCAATATACTCTCTTTAGTGAGTGTCATGTGGCACCCCAGACCAGTCCTGCCAAACATCTTAATACATTAACTGCTTTCTTACATTTATCAATTACCTTTTGAATATGTGTTCCAAATGTTAACTTTGAGTCCATCCATACTCCCAAATATCTAATAATAGATACTTGCTCTAAAGTTTGCTAATGCAACTTTAATTTTACTTCAGGAATGTTCTTATTTTTTGAGAAACAAATTACCTGAGTCTTTGCTACAGAAAGACGAAATCCCCACTGGTTAGTCCAGCTTTCAACAATATCTATTGCTTTCTGCATTTTCTTCTCTAAATATCTTAGATTTCTTCCTCTTATCCATAAGGCTCCATCATCAGCATATAGTGACCTTCCTATTTCTGAACCTATTTCCTCAAATATACCATTTATCATAATATTGAAAAGTACTGGACTGCAAACTCTACCTTGCGGAGTTCCGTTATCTATTATGTAGGTATCATAGTATTCTTCTGATTTAAATCTAGCGGTTCTGTTGTGTTTGTGTCGCAAGTTCAGTGACGCAGGTAGTGACGATTCTCTCCGGCCAATCAGTGATCAGCAGAGTTTACATGTAACGTTGGTAACGGTACGGTTCACTTGGAACCTCAACCGAGGTGGTACTAAAAAATGTACCAGGTACCAGGTACTGTACCCAGTGGAAAACCCCCCAAAAGTGAACCGTACCGTGCCGTATCATGCAGTGGAAAAGCACCATAATAGCACTAGATCTACAATAACATAATAAAATATTTGGTATTTAAATTCTGCCAAAATCAATTCCATCACAATATGTGACTAATTTTAATGGCATCCACAAACTAGTAAATAGTATAGTTACAGCATTTACCAGCAGGGGGCCATGTTAATCAGCCAAACCTTAACCCACTGATCATGACAGCTATTAAAAGAAACAGGAAGTTGTCATTACATACCCAATCACAAACCTCCACAATCAAAACCAGTGTATAGGTCATCATCAATGCCAAAGTCAGTTCACTTGGCAGCCATCTTGGGAATGGAACTAATTAAATGAATAAATACCAATATCTCAAAAACTGCTTGCCAAACTGACATGTCACTATTGAAAAGAAATCTGACATGAATAGCATCATTTTTTTTTTCAGGTGGGTCAGCCAATGTAGAGTAAAGGCATAAATTATATGATACCAAAAACGTTAACTGTTGTTCCTGTGGTATGTGGAACTGCTGTTATCAAACAGCAAGAACTAGCCGGTTAGCAATTGCCCCCCCCCACCCCCCCTTTTTTTGCTAGTGGCATGTGTCCTTTTTAAAAACAGGGAAATATGTGGAAGGGGTGCAATGATGACAGAGGAATGACAACAAGAGGATTGATTGTCACCTACAGCCAGTGGCTCTTAAGATGTATGGCTTCGCTGCTGTGCCGGCAAGAAGCTGTTCACTTCCATTTCCATCCTGCT
>NW_015558585.1:146273-146665 GCF_001515605.1 Sinocyclocheilus anshuiensis | reverse complement strand
ACAGCAGATTAAAACTGCTCATTCCCATTAACCATCCACTCATTTTCCACCCAACCTCAGCCCTCTCTCAATTAAAGAGCCCCTGCCCATATTAATGGACCCGGCAGAACGACAGCACATGGAATTACAAACTCCTCCGCTTTCATCCTGAGAGCCAAGAAGCAATTTGTTTCATGTTTACAGGTCTAGGCTGAGACCTGGCTATGCCTGCTTTCAGTGACAGTTCTCCACAACAGTTTGCTCTTGTTTTGCTACACATCTTTACTCACACAGGAACTAAAACCATCAACATATGTGTGTGTTCTCAGCCTGTATCATTAGTCTGACATAAAAGACAGGCCTTGGACGTCTGCTCTCCTCAGAAAAAAAAAAAAAAAAAAAAAACCCTCGAA
>NW_015558585.1:126973-145161 GCF_001515605.1 Sinocyclocheilus anshuiensis | reverse complement strand
TACACATCTTTACTCACACAGGAACTAAAACCGTCAAACATCTGTGTATATTCGCAGCCTGTGTCATGAGTTTGACATAAAAGACAGGCCTTGGTCGTCTGTTCTCCTTACAAAAAAAAAAAAAAAAAACCTGAAGATTTTAAAACCAAGCTGCTGTCCATGACAGATTAAACACTGTTAGGTGATGATACAATAACACAATCTTCTCTTGAGTCATAAGACACCAAGATAAACTGCTGTCCTTATGTTATCCATACCGTAAATATTAGAGCATTTTGCATACACAACAGACCCTTTCCTGTGCTACAGAATGGCTATAAACAGAAAGCAGCAGGCCTTTCAAAGAGCCGATGTCCTCTTCTATACGTTGAGCTCAAGCATATCTGGAGAGAAACTGCTAAACTCTTATGTTGTATTCCATTGTGCTTTGAAAAAAGCCCTTTGAAATGCATTAGCATTAGACACTATGGATACGGATTTGAGACACAGCAAAGAAGCACAAAGAAATGGGACACTGAGAAATGTATTTATATATATAAAAAAAAACAGATCCTTTCAACCCTATAGGAGGCTTTTCTTTATTGTTTGGTAACAATTTGATACATCAAAGTTCTAGCTGTATTTTTTTTTTTAGCTCCCAAATCACTTTTTTCTCTTCTCCTCTCAACCGCAGCAAATTTGTTTTCAGTCTCCATAAAATAGCCTTTTCTTATTTCTGAGCAGTGCTGTATAATGTGGAAAATCTTTCACATAATGTATGCTTAAAAGTACATTACTCTGTCTCTTACACCGTTACGAGTTAAGAGCGTAGTTAATATTTACATTCGTGAAGACAGAGCGAGCGAGAAGGAGGAAAAAAAGACAAAAAGAAAAAAATGGGGAGGAAAAAGAGAGAGGATTTTGCCGTGGAATAAAATTCCCCCACCCACGTATACACACTTGCTCTCTCTTTGCGGCAGTCAAACAACTGCTATTCACAATCCTACCCTTAATGCCTAAGAACCGCATAAAAGCGGAGAGTTAAAGAATATAGGGATAAGCTCTTTCAGCTTTTCTAAGTCTTAAGGCTGGTTTATGTTCTGTGAATACCGAGCATCAGCCGCCACTGCTGTTGCCACTCTAAATAGATATTACAATGATTTGGGAACAATGGATTCTTCCAGACACAAAAATACATATATGTGTATATATACTGAATAGGAGGCAAACATTAGCAGTGCTCGTGACAATGCGAGCTCATGAGAGATGGAGAAGAAGAGAGAAAGATTACTGTCTGTGAGAGAGAAAAGGCGAGATGGCAGTCGGGGTGTTTGTGGGGAAAGCTGGGGCTGGGAGATGCTTTGAGAAGCTAAATCTCCCCCAGAGCACAATGCTGCTCCGCTGATACAAGCAGCAGACATGGGGTCACCTCCCCTCCGGGAGACAAAGGAGCCGCACTGCTTGCAGACGAGAGATGAGCACCAGCACCTCTGCACCACTGGCTCAGCGGTGGAAACTTTTGCTTTATGTGGTCATATTGTTGCGTTTGTTTTGCAATCACTGCTGTTGGTAATTGGGTGTTTCTGTGAGCACTTTCAGTACTGAGGACTTTTAGTAAATAAACTCCCACTAGTTTATTTAATTTTGCTACTAACAATGACTTTATTTAACAGTTTTGTTGTTTTATCTGAAAGTCATGACCTTTTCTATCACATATTATTTATTGTTTTTAACAGCATTTGTTTTTTTTTTAGCAGACACAATTTTAGCAAACAAATGCAGGACTTCTTGTTCTTCGGGTCTTGTTCTGTCTTGTTGAAGCTAATGTCGGCTAGTATTTTATCTGTTGTAAATACACACAATTAAACAATGTTTGAAGTTGTTTGGCAAAATTTGAGAAAATTATAGCTTTGAAATTGATGCAGCAAAAAAAATGTATCCTGCTTACAAGTAATATTTAATTTCTTCTCACATCACATTTCACCTCAAGATTGCTCTTCACTTACACTCTCTTTGTTAACCAACTAACTAAATTAACTTCAAAGAAAAAAACCTCATTAGCTGCAAAATTGTTAGTTGTGACGGAAATGCCACAACTGAGGAATTTTGTCTTAGTTTGTGTAAAAATGTATAAGCTTTTTTAAGCCTCCCCCCCCCCTCATTATAGTAAAATGTAACAATTGATATATTGATTGATTGATTTCCAGATTTTAAGAATAAAAGTATTGCTATTCACAATCCTACCCTTAATGCCTAAGAACCGCATAAAAGCGGAGAGTTAAAGAATATAGGGATAAGCTCTTTCAGCTTTTCTAAGTCTTAAGGCTGGTTTATGTTCTGTGAATACCGAGCATCAGCCGCCACTGCTGTTGCCACTCTAAATAGATATTACAATGATTTGGGAACAATGGATTCTTCCAGACACAAAAATACATATATGTGTATATATACTGAATAGGAGGCAAACATTAGCAGTGCTCGTGACAATGCGAGCTCATGAGAGATGGAGAAGAAGAGAGAAAGATTACTGTCTGTGAGAGAGAAAAGGCGAGATGGCAGTCGGGGTGTTTGTGAGGAAAGCTGGGGCTGGGAGATGCTTTGAGAAGCTAAATCTCCCCCAGAGCACAATGCTGCTCCGCTGATACAAGCAGCAGACATGGGGTCACCTCCCCTCCGGGAGACAAAGGAGCCGCACTGCTTGCAGACGAGAGATGAGCACCAGCACCTCTGCACCACTGGCTCAGCGGTGGAAACTTTTGCTTTATGTGGTCATATTGTTGCGTTTGTTTTGCAATCACTGCTGTTGGTAATTGGGTGTTTCTGTGAGCACTTTCAGTACTGAGGACTTTTAGTAAATAAACTCCCACTAGTTTATTTAATTTTGCTACTAACAATGACTTTATTTAACAGTTTTGTTGTTTTATCTGAAAGTCATGACCTTTTCTATCACATATTATTTATTGTTTTTAACAGCATTTGTTTTTTTTTTAGCAGACACAATTTTAGCAAACAAATGCAGGACTTCTTGTTCTTCGGGTCTTGTTCTGTCTTGTTGAAGCTAATGTCGGCTAGTATTTTATCTGTTGTAAATACACACAATTAAACAATGTTTGAAGTTGTTTGGCAAAATTTGAGAAAATTATAGCTTTGAAATTGATGCAGCAAAAAAAATGTATCCTGCTTACAAGTAATATTTAATTTCTTCTCACATCACATTTCACCTCAAGATTGCTCTTCACTTACACTCTCTTTGTTAACCAACTAACTAAATTAACTTCAAAGAAAAAAACCTCATTAGCTGCAAAATTGTTAGTTGTGACGGAAATGCCACAACTGAGGAATTTTGTCTTAGTTTGTGTAAAAATGTATAAGCTTTTTTAAGCCTCCCCCCCCCCTCATTATAGTAAAATGTAACAATTGATATATTGATTGATTGATTTCCAGATTTTAAGAATAAAAGTATTTATTTAAATGGTAAAACAATAAGATTTATACATAGAACACATCAGAAACATCAGGAAAAAACAGTTTGTTTTAAAGCATGAACTGGATTGTTTTTTCTCCCCTAAATGCATCTAAATGGTCTTATTGTGAACAATTCATCCATGTATGTTTTTGACCTCAACATTTTAAAATAAACTTTTATAACTGGATCTTCTGATGAAATGACAGACTTCTCTGTGGTAACATTATGCTGGACTTATCTAGCCATTTAGTCCACTTAAACCATGATATGGCAGTTGACACTGGTTTGACTGTAGACTACAGGCAGGTGCAGGTAGCCTTTTTTATATTTACCTTCGAGGTATTGATGTCAACAGTAAGGTCTGGTGGCACTGCAGGAAATATTCCCTTGGGGCCGTTATTCTTCCTTCTCATTCAAAAGGCCTGAGGGGCAGTAGCTAATAACTCTCTCTCTCTTTCTCTCTCTCTCTTTCTCTCTCTCTTTCTCTCTCTCTCCTTGTCTTAATCCAGTGCAATCACTACTCTCGGACTTTGCCACCTCTCACAATTACAGCCGTCCATAATCCGAGGGGCTTCCATTTTCTTGTGAGGTTTAAGAGAAGCAGAGATCAGGGGGGATCATTGACCACCCACACGCAGCCCTCTCCATAGCTCCCCGTCCACCCTGTCACCACAAATCATATGGGGATGGTGCTGATAGATTCTAATGCTGCTTTCTGCTCATGGTCAGTGCTTAAATACAGTTTAGTGGCTTAGGGAGGATTTGCTTGTATCAGAGGTGCTTGGTGTTTAGGAGAAGCTTTCTCAAGCGTATTGCACTTGTTCACATGTGTTATGTTGCCAAGATGGCCTTTTGAAGGGGCTCAAGAATTCACCAAGTTTGAAGTGTGGTCAATGAGATACTTGACTTAGAGGCAAAGTGCTCATGGAGTTTAAGCTGTTTTAAGGGAGACATTCCTAATTCAACTCAAACAGATATGACTACCATGTCCATTTGGATGGTGATCCACTTTGTAACCTCTCAGTGGCACCATGTGAGCCGCAACCAAGCCGGAAAACACAATCTAAATTTTAAGCAAGCACTTCAGGAAGAGTTTTTAGCGGCTTGTGTATTAACATATTTGAAAGAAAATAGACTTGACTGCGCATTGAACTGTGATTACCAATTTCCTTGTATACCTTATATAACATTATGTCAATAAACCATTAAAGGTGCATCCAATAGTTTGATGCTAATAGAGCACTGATGACATATTTTTGTAGGCAAACCCTGAGGTTAGCATCACCCTGATTTCCTCGACTAAAACTTAATGGGATTTTCCATTGGGTTTTGGATTACTGCAGAAAAAATTCTGTGTCCAACAAATGTATATTTTTCATCATGATAATCTTGACAAATTAACATAACTTTCATAAGTTTTAAAGCCTACATACAATCGGCAGAAGTAAAAAAGCTAAATGTAGGCTATAAATGAACTACGCCACGGGCAAATAACTTCAACGTAAACTCTTATCAGTTTTTTTTTTTAATGTTCAAGCTCCAGAAAGGACATAAAGGTATCGTGAAATTAATCCATACCATCTGACTGGAATATTCCAAGTCTTTTATCACTTTATATGATGAACAGATTCACATTTAAGCCTTTATTCAAAGCAACACAATACTAAAAAGTCAACTTCATATCTTCGTATAACCTTGATGCAAGCTAGCGGTGATCCTGTACCTTCATCTTTGTTTGAGCCTGAATGTTTTGGACCACACTGACTTTAATAATATGGCCAAGAACAGCAGAAATATCTTATTTTGTGTTCCAGGAGAAGAAAGGAAGTTCAGAATGACATGAGGGTAAATGATGATGTTATATCTTTAACACTGCGTATGAATGAGACACCTTTGAAGAAAAAGACTGGAATTGTCTCAGTGATTTTTGAATGTACAGCAGGAAGAAAAAACATCATACTGTCTGTCAAGTGCATCTTTCTGGGTGAGCTTTGTGCAGAAGGTTGGATTAACTATTGAGTTGCAAGAAGAGTGCTTCAAAGTCATACTAGAAGGAGAGAAGCAGGGAGATTGAAAGTGAGACAGAGTGAGAAAGAGTCCTTAGCTACTGCAGAAATACACAGTGCTTAAGGAGATGATAGAAGCGGTTAAATGAATCATCCAGTTGGCTTTAACTGAGCTTGGCTGCTTCTGTCCTCCCAGCATCTTTAATGTGTTTGTTTGCCTGCCGGGCCCGTGATTTTTTTTCCCCTTCTTGTCTCTGTATCCCTCTCAAAATGGGAAGATACAGATTTATTTCAAAACCTTTAAATGGACTTGAATCGATCAATATCTTTGTGTGTGTGTGACGAAAACCATTCAGGAGGGGGAAGAACACCCCAATGCGACAGATGTTACAATTCCGATTTGCCTTTCATTCTTTTTTTAAATGCGCACAATAGCATAACAAAAGGAATTTCAAAGGCTGATTTAAACTGATTTAAGTTAGAGCTCTTGTCATAAAAGTGTGTGTTTGCAAGTATCACAAAGATGACTAGAATGCATACTAGTACATACAAATACATCTTTTGTTACACTATAAGTTTATAAAGGGGGAAACCATTAAACTGTAAAAAAATGTTATATATATATATACTTCATCTGTTAATAAAAAAAAAAAATAGCTGCAAATAGTTTTCACAACTTCAGATTCAATACTGGATTATGTAATAATGTGTTGTTGATCCTTTAGAAATCTAATATGCTAACTTGGTGCTCAAGTAACATTTTCTTATTATTATCAGTGTTAAAACAGCTGTGCTTAATATGTTTGTGGAAACGGTAACACTTTTTTCCCAGGATTCTTTGATAAATATAAAGTTCAAAAGAACAAATTTATTTGAAATACATTTTTTTGTAAAAATGTCTTCACTATTTAATGCATCCTTGGTTAGAATCAATCAATCAATCAATCAATCAAATAAATACATGAATACATAAATGTAACAGCTTGCTCTGAACTGATATTTATGAAAAAAAATGCTCTCGTCCTGTAAACATGGGTCTTTTAGTTAGGATCAAAGTTCTTTTGAAAGCTCTTAATGTATGCCAGTATGGTTTTATGTACACTTGTTCACAACAGCAAAAATATGAACTGTAGAATAGAATGATTGTAATTTAACACAATTTTGAATTAACCACCATACAACACCACTAGAAGAGAAACACATATTTGCATAATTGAACTTTTGACTTCGATTTTATAGTTTTAGATATGGCATTTGTGACTGCTTCTGACCCTGTGTGACAACTATCACTGTTCTACCATATATGCAAATATAAGTAGACCCTAAAACATTTAGGTGATATTTTATTTTGACAATATTCTGACTAGGTGTCTAAAGATACACAGTTGAATGATAGTTTGCAACCCAGTGACTGTGTTGCTCTACAATCTGCACCCTGGAAATCTGTTTCCACAGCTTGGGTCTTCTTTTAGTTGCTTTTGATGGATTTGTGGCATCATCCTAGCAAATGGGTTCAATTAAGACTGGGAAACCATATTGGCAAAGTATATATCGGCACTAAATCAAGCTGCTTAGGAGAGACAAAGATAATTAAAGGGTGCAAACAGTGAATGATGATGAAGAGAGTAAGGGAAGAGCAACAGTTTGTCTGAACTCTCAACAAAATGTGTTACTGGTACTAATGAGAGCACTATCTAGGCCCAGGTTTAAGCTCCTGCTAACGAGGGCTTGTTCATCATGGCCAAACACAAGTCACGGCATAATTTTATCACCAGTGCTGTGCTCTCCTCAACAGGAGGAGAAGCCTCGTGGTGCCTTGCTTGAACAAAGCCAAGAGAAACCCAGTCACTCATTCACTGACTCAGCTAGATGACAGACACACTCACATGTGTTTGTTTGTGTATCATGGTGGGGTCTTTCCATTAAATTCTGAGCTATTTCTATCCCTTACCCCTTATATTTAACCCTCACAGAAACCTTTTTGCTCTTTAGGTTTTAATTAAGACAATAATGTAGATCTATTCTAACCCTGCAAGGGTTTTAAATCTAAAGGGTATCTACACGGTTCATAAGCACATTTTTTTATGCAAATGCCTTTTACTTTTAATAAAATTATGATTATGTGAAGGGCAGAAATAGTACTACCTCGTCTGGCCTCAGATGGACATCCACCACTAGAGAGCAGTGCAGCCCAGTCCTTGTACATAGTGAACAGCCCATATGCATGGAAATGCAGCCAAACGACTGATAAAGACAAGTAACCTGATGGTTCATGCTGATAGTGTGAAGGGAACGTAGTCCATAGGGTGCACAGATTCCAAAACTATGTATTATCTCCTTTGATTCATTCCTGATCAGTGAATATTTTCATCAGCAAATCCTCCCACCGGGCCCACAGACTGTTGGCTCTCCGTAGTATTTGTTTTTCTTGTTTCTTTTTACTGTTGCTGAAAAGGCTGGAGAAGGAAGGAAATAGATGGAAGAGAAGAAAACATTTAGCGACACTACTTAACATGAATTAGCAATGAACAATACTTTTACGGCAGTTTATTAGGCTATTTAGGTTAATGCTAATTTCTCTATATAGGGCAAGTGGCAAAAGGGAATGTGGAATAAATAAGTTTTAATGCTATCAAATAAACTTTTTTTTGTGTGTCAACAATCATTTGTTTGCTGTGAGGTTCTTTGTCACTGTTAAAATAAATAGTTGCAAAATTTAAATCAATAATTTGTGAGGGTCTGTTTTCAATACCGTACCTCTTTACCTTTATGTGCTACATAAAAAATGACAATAGTTTTCAGCTAAAGGGGGACAGACTTTAAAAGAGCTTTTATTAAATAGTATACTATTGTAAGTGAATGTCATAAACCATGTCATACAAAAAACAAACAAAAAAATTGAGTAAACAATAATTTAATGTTTAGAATTATAAAATGTATACACATTTTTACAAACATTTTCTTATATATATATATATATATATATGATAAATAATATTGTTTTGATACATTTACATTTAGACAAACTCTGACAGTATAAATGATCACAAATCTACCAAAATATTTTAAATTTTAATGATTACAGTTGATTACAGTAGCAGTAGATGTTTCATTATGAACTAATATGAAACATAACTAACACTAACACTGAGCACTAGTAACTAACCAAAATGTTATAAAAATATTGGTTATTGTTAGTTCGTGTCACCTAAATCATTAACAAATATTGGGTTTTAAAATATATTTTACCTAAACTATAACTTCTGTTACTGCCGCATAGAGAAGAACAAAATGTGTCAGATGTTCACATTCAGTGCATTTTTAAAAACAGAACTTCTGGACTGGTGATGTTTTAAAGGTGAGTGACATACAGAATATGGAAGAATGGAAGGATGGAAAGAATGGAAATAGAAGAGTCTGGATTTAACTCTCTTTATTCATTGGCTTGTTTTTTTCTTCACAGGGCAAAGCTCTGGCAGTCCCAATTGGATAGGGACCCAAAAGTTTTTCTTTCCTATTTAAGTGTCTCTCACAGGTATGACTCATTTCATACCCCGCAATTATGTGTCTTTGAAAAAGTAAATCTTCTTTTAATGCACTTTAATTGTGTGTGAGTGTGTGAGTGTGAAATGAGGTTTGGAGTCTGATGGAAGTCTGATGGAATTTAATCCTGTCAGTATGAAATGATCTGATTGCTTCAAACCTGTTGAACTAAAACTCTTTAAACGTACAAGAGATGATTTTAAATACATTTACTAATATTTGAATAACAACATTTCAAAATGTATAAGTGTAACCAAATTTCACAATATATATAGTCAAAATCCAGAATGGAGCATGTATTATTGTAGTAAACAAATAATTTTATTCAGTCTATTTTTTTTTAAATCAGTCAAAATATTGTTTTATTTTTTCTCTGTTTTTTTCCCCTCTTCCTTTTAAAATCAAGCAATCTCTGGACAGCTGGACCATCAGCTTGGTGTGCATATACTTGTGAAAGAGGTTCAGAAAAAAAGGGAAAGAGGAGGATATTTCAAGTTCATGTGTGTGTGTTTGTGAATGTGAACACTTCCTCTTCTCACAGACCTGTGCTTGGCCTCAAGGCATCAATAAATGACTGTGAGGGATCCAACAAATCACACACTGCACTTACTTTACACAGATATGCCTACCAAAGTACTTTTCTTGGGCAGGGAAAAGAGCCAAGAGCAGCACACAAGCAGCACCCTGATGTGTTGATCCGTAATATCGAGTCAATTCTGCTAGTGAAACAACAACCAAAGAGAAGGAATTACAGGATTCACCTCAGGGAGATATTAATTGAATGAGACCACAGAAGAGGATGTTTCCT
Source organism: Sinocyclocheilus anshuiensis (assembly GCF_001515605.1). Lineage (NCBI taxonomy): Eukaryota > Metazoa > Chordata > Actinopteri > Cypriniformes > Cyprinidae > Sinocyclocheilus > Sinocyclocheilus anshuiensis. The sequence continues at coordinate 135,359 of NW_015558585.1, read as the reverse complement.
GTTTTTACTTGCCTTAAATTATCAAAAGGGAGTTGACTAAAGCTTAACAGCCGAAAGTTTAAAAGGCCATGCAGTGCACAAATAGCTTTGTGTGTTCTCACTGCAAACTGCAACAACATTATGCAGTTGTTTTCAACACCATTGATTCTCAGCCGTGAAAGCCTGTTGTCTGATAGCATTATCAGAATGTAATGAACCAAATTAAACTACATTATACTCAAATTTCACTAAAACTATAATATACAACAGAGAATTACAAGCACCTCCCTCAGAATGTCTGCTAAAGAAAAGCATTTGTTATACAGTTATACAGACTCATTAAGCTTGTCTTTGAGTCCAGTTCATGAGCGAAGGATGTTCCTCCAGCTATGGAAGGCTCCTGTGCAAGCATGTGGCCCCTGAGGGAGCTCACGAGGAAGAAAAGAGATGAGTGTGTAAGATAAAGCCTGTTTAGAGTATGACATGCTTTCAGGCTTGAAAGAAGACACCTGAGTATATACTTAGGTCTAGACATGTTTGATCAACACCTCTATCAGACAATAATCTTTCTCCATGAAGTCTAGTGAAAGCTTACAAGAGCACACAAAGACACACACGGATAGTTTGTGAAATGCGAACAATGAAAAATAATGGGTCTTAAAATAGTTGTCGCAAGTGCTGCTTCCACTTCATATGAGGGTTAATTTAGTTAACCATGTTTTATTTAATTTAGTAGAGATGGTATCAGATGGAAATACCATGGTACTTACCATAGTACTGAACAGTTAGCTTACCATATTCATGAACCATAGCATTAAAATGGTACTCCAGGGAAATTAAAAAAAGTTTTTTTTTCAAGTTTTCAAGTGACACGTCTCAGCAGAAGCATCAAGAATCATCCACTTCAGTAGATCATTAAGTTATTCTGCAATTTAGGGTATATTTCATGTTCATTGACAATAATTATATTTTTTCTTACAATTTTCTCTAAAACCAAAAGATTTTATCCATTAATGGAAAGCATATAATCTCACACAAATAGTTTGAGCACCCTATCTTTTAGTTTGCTTGCCCTGATATGCTTTGAATACAAGTTCAAAATAACAAATGAAATGAACTAAATTAATTAAATAATGAATTCAAATTAGTCAACATTATATTCCATAAAGAACATATTTATTATTTCATAAAACATCCTTTCCCTTATAATATCAAAATTATAGTTAATGTTTCGGCTTGGCAGCTAGCAAACTATGTTACAGTGATGAAATACATCAACTGAATCTAATAGGAACTTTATTGTGAAAGCATTTTGTTTTTGTATGTTTGAATTGTACACCCCGATTATAGAATGTGCTGTTTCTTAATGCCAATCTTCAAAAGTGGTTTGTGTATGACTCAGAAAAACTGGATTCAACACTTTTTTGGGCATCATATCGATAATAAAACCAGACAGAGCACTTCAAGCACTTCTGAACAGAGAAAAAGTTTGAACAGACAAAATGACTCCAAATTCATATTGGATTTGGTGTGTTTAAATTGCATTTCAATGTTACTTTTTTTTTTTTTTTAAATAAACTTGATGAAACTATTACAAAACTTCTAAATGTTACTATTGTGGTGTATGGGTATTTTTCAATGTTGCTGTCATAGGGAACTTCAAAGGATTCATAGCAGTGTAATTGATCTGCTATAGATTACAGTAGATTGATATCAAACTAATGAAAATCCATGGTAAATTCAAGTGTTAAGTGTTGATGGTAGTTTGATGGTGGTACTTAGACGGTATAGTCTGGGAACCACAAATTTGGGAAACAACTGGACATCTGAGACTGAGTGTGACAATGTTTTACATCTTATAAAAGTGAAATTTGTGCCACTTATTAAGCGTTAGCGTTAGTTCTGGCAGGTCACGTGAGTCAAGCTTGCATCAGCTGATTCTCAGCTGATCACATCTACCTATAGGAATACGACACCTATCGCGGCATTCCTATATAAGCTCTATTCAGTATTATTCAGCAGCTTTTCAGCTTGCTCCGGAGCAAATTACCCTCCTCCATCCCCAGCTCCTCCTTTCGCCACAGTCAGGACTTGGCTTTCTGATATTCCTTGCTAATCAGACTCCTTTATCTTGAATAAAGTGTTACACTTAAATATCATTAAGTACATTAATGATATCTGCCTTGTTCTGTTCTGTTAACCCTAGGGGGGTTATTATTGCTGCTCTCCCTGCTCATTCATGACAGGCTGCATGGATGGGCAGGGAGGTTTTTGCCCAGAACAGAACCATACCGCCAAACAAAACTTTATGCTTAGTATCTATCATTTTGACAATAGTGGTCCTGACAGAATGTTGCTTTTTTTTTAAATTTGAAATCAAACTACATTCCCTTGTGTGTTTTTCTAAATATCTTCTCCCATTCTCACATCAAACTACCGAGAAAATCACCTTCTGGCCCATTCCAGCACATTCAACCATTCAAATCACACAACCTACATAGTTTTTGATCTCTCATCAATTATAGATTCCGTCCTCTGGGGCTCTAGGATGGCTGTGTTTTTCGAGGTGACTGACGCAGAGGGACATCTCCAACTCATACCACAAGATAGCCGTCTTTGACCGCACCGTTTCTCCATTATTAATCAGAGTCTCTCCAGATCCTAACAGAGGGCTTGGAGAGGTCAGCTCACATTAGTGCCAGCGCAGAGACGGGCCTGAGATCCACAGATTGGGCATTTCGCGCTACGCTGCTCTCACTCCTCAAGTCCTGATTTGATATTAATATCCATTTAAGGTTTCTTCTCTCATCTCATTGAGATTATCAGATCTTCTTTGGCCTCTGACACTCATTAAAATCTCTTGTGCTTTGTTTGAACTGTTGTGAAACGGTTAAGCAGTTTCCGGTTTAAATTACTCATAATGCCAAATGAGGATCTCTCTGAGTGAACGTTTTCGTTCAACGTTTTCGTTCCTGATCATAATTTGATTATTGCATATGTGAGAATGGAAGCCTCAAATGGGAAACACACACAGGTTTGTTTTTGTGAAAAGTGGGGACATCCCATAGGCGTAATGGTTTTTATACTGTACAGACCGTATATTCTATTGCCCTACACCAACCCTACCCCTAAACCTACCCCTTACAGGAAACTTTGTGCTATTTCAGATTTTCAATACACTCCATTCTGTGTGATTTATAAGCGTTTTGAAAAGTGGGGACATGGGGTAATGTCCTGAAAAGTCACCTTCTCCTTGTAATACCTATGTCATACCTTTGTCATTATACAAATTTATGTCCTCATTTGTCACAAAAACGCACACACACACACACACACGAGAAACACACACACACACACACACATAGGCAATCTTGTCTATGACATACTTCATCCAGCAATCATTTTCAGGATGGCGATGAGATCTGATATTGGAGGCACGTTTTTATTTGCCGAACAATGTCTGTTGGTCTTTCCAATAAGTGAGGAGCACAAACCACTCTAACGTGACAGTTCCAACAAAGATGGTGGTGACATCTCGTTGGGGTGGAGAATGATTTCTCCACCCACTTCTGCACTTCCAGCACTTATCTGATGGTATCAGATCTTGTTAGTAGCACAGGCAGGAGATTGAGGTTTTGGAGAAGGAGGGGGGCAGGAGACACACTTGAGTGATTTGGATTTACCCCACTAAGGTGATGGGTGGGAGGGGGTTGGCGAATGGTGTCTGTGCCCGAAGGCCTACAAACTGCCGCTGCATTCCAGGTCTGTTGTCTTCCTCCTATTGTCCTGTGTGACAACTGCAGCCCAACGAAACACATCAGGGGTCGGGTGTCGGGTCAAAGGTGATGGGGCGGACAGCACTTCAGACACTCCACCAAGGATTTAGCTCATCTGATCTGCACAGCCTGAAGAGTTTGTTATTGGTAGACTGTGGGAGTCATAACAAACATAGCAGACCGTGTGGGTTAACCTACCAGACGCTACCAGAAACATTACTTGTGACTAGAAAAGAAAAGCTTGTTTCACACCATTTTATTTTAGCACCACTGCCCATATTAGCCGTACAGTACTGCATAGCAGAAGTGTAGCTGCGAGCAAGGTTTCAGCGCCGAGCCTGTTTGCTGCAAGTCATATACTGCTCAGCTGAAAAATATGGATAATGTCGTGCATATTTTTTTTGCAATCTAGGCTCTAAAACAATGCTCACCCATTGTTTGACAATGACGTATGTCAGGCTTATGAAAGTTATCTAAGCAGTGACGAGTAAAAATAGGATTTTCTGTTCAGTAAATGTGCCAGAATGTAGACCGGAGGGTTTCATTTTTTTTTATAGCAAAGACTTCCTAAAATATAAATCTAAAATATAAATATATGTCTTTTGATGTAAAAATTCACTGTGAAATACTAAAATTCTAAATATGTGTAAAATATTATCCAGAAAATGTACACAGTTTTTATTTATTTAATTTTTTAATCTATCGCTATAAAATAATTAAATGATTTCCAACCAAAGTCTGGAAAGCAGAATAAAACAACGTAAAATTAAACAATAATAATAATAATAATAATAGAGATATAATAAAGTCATTATTAAAGGGAAAATAAAAACAAACAAACAATAAATAAATAAATAATTAAAAGGGGGAAAATAAATTATTAATAATAATAATAGAGAGGTAATACATGCATAATTAAAGTGGGTGGGGGGGGGATAATAATAATAGTTATTATTAAAATATTTATATACATATTTATCTGTTTTGTTTTGTTTTGTTTTTACTTTTTCTCCCTGACATTTTCTGCTGACCCCCAGAACCCCATTGCAGGACTTTTATATGGTCACGGGACCACAGTTTTAAAACTCCTAATCCAAACATTTGTAAGCAGTTTATAGTTTAGCTATTGTGTAGCTATCCAGTTCCATGCAGATTAATTTAAATTTGAATATAAATGCGGTCGCCTTATTAAAGAAAACATTCAATCTAATAACCCATTTTATTTTCTGTACAAAGCCACAGCCTTGCAGCAACGCTTGTATGCTGCTTATGTAAACATTTTGAAGCAGGCCTAATGCCAACACTCCAAACTTTTCTCCCTTCTCTGAAATTCATCCTGTTAATCTGTCCTCTTTCCATGTGTGGAAGGGGTGGAGATACATTAATTAGCGTTGTGGTTTACAGAACCGTGGCCCGGCTCAAACCCTGACTGCTTCTGTGACTAAGGTTCGGAGACTGTGGGAGGGAGAGCTTTCTGCCTGGGCCTCTTTTCACACAGTCCTGTCTTCTCATATTTAACATGCCTAGTGGAAGAGCCTGTCTCCAGCCTGCAGCCATTCCTACTCCTACAAGAGCTTTTCATCATCCAGCACCGAGAGGAGGCGGAGGGGCAAGAGACAGAGAGAGATAGATGCTGCTTTACTGAAGAGAATTTAGAGAGAATTCACAAAGAAGAGAATTAATTACGTGGAAACATGTTACATTGAGAAGTGGAAGGGCTTCATTTCCAGGAGCTGAAGACAGAGGCATAAGAATACACCAAAATAATTATGTCACAGACAGAGGTTTCCCATAAATATGATCTACACTTTTACCTTTATATCTTCCTGTTCTTGGTGCCCGGTCTCATGAAAATGCGTATAAATAGTACGCCAAATAAAAACGAAAACTCGTGGTATTGATAATGGACTTTGGCGTGTATATGCTACGCATGTGTTTGGCGTGCATATGATACGAAATTTATTGGCATGCATATGATACGCAGTTTTCGCGTACATATGATATGCATCTACCCCACAACCCTAATCCTACCCATCGCATAGCATATACACGCCAAAGTCTATTTTTGTGTATCAATACCACGAGTTTTAATTTTTATTTGGCATACTATTTATACGCACTTTCATGCGATCGGGTTGTCTCTCCTGTGTGCTTCACTGAACACTCCTCCTCCCCTGCAGCGCTTTCTATACTTTAGCCATTTACCAGGGATTAGTGAGAAAAAAGAGAGAGAGGCAGAAAGAAAGAGAGACATGGGAAATATTAGCAAAGACATATTTTGAGATGATGACAAAGTTGCTGATATTTTTTTCCACTCAACAGAGTGATAGTTTGTAAGTCCTGCATTAACTGTTTATTGCAGCACTGTGGCATAAGTGCATTTAAACAGACATTAACTGTTGAATTATTGCTATGAAATTAATGTTTGAAATATGACGCTATAAATACAGAAACTTAAAATGATAAATACGTTTTAAAATATTTTTTTTGTATTTTATTTAATTATTTTATAAGAAATGACATTTATGAAATTATAAAATATACACTACTGTTCGAAAGTTTTGAGCTAGTAACATATTTTAAAATAAATTGATACTTTTATTCAGCAAAGATGCATTAAATCGATCAAAAGACATGCATAATGTTACAAAAAATAATATTTCAAGTAAATGCTATCATTTTGAACTTCTTATTCATCAAAGAATGCTGAAAATATTAAGCAGCACAACTGTTTTCAACACTGGTTATAGCAAGAATGGAATGATCATGTGACTGAAGACTGAATAAATTTACTTACCCTCTTGTTGTTGATTGTATGGACACACACACACAAACACACACACACACACACACACACACACACACACAAACACGTTGTGTTTCCATGTTTTATGGGGACATTCCATAGGCGTAATGGTTTTTATACTGTACAAACTGTATGTGCTATTGCCCTACACCAACCCTACCCCTAAACCTACCCCTTACAGGAAACTTTGTGCATTTTTACTTTCTCAAAAAAACTCATTCTGTATGATTTATACGCTTGTTTCCTCATGGGGACCTCAAAAATGTCCCCACAAGGTCAAAATTTACTAGTATTACTATCCTTGTGGGGACATTTGGTCCCCATAACTTGATAAATACCAGGTACACACACACACACACACACACACACACAAAGTAGCTTATTGTATGTTACACAGAAGAAAGAATTGGGTGAACAATCCCATTAAAAGGATGTAAAACCACACAAATGAAATGTTTATTATTATTATTATTATTATTATTGAACAAAATTTATGAAAATGTCTAATTATAATTTATTGGCTGAATAAAATGTTGGTTAAACAAAATAATATTACTGCCAACAATTATTGAAACTGGTTAAAAGAAAATCTTTGCTCAGGTATCTTGCATCATGCTGCCCTTTTTAATCTTTCTCAACAGTGGCTTTTTACAGTGGATTGTGTTCACAGATCATGCTAAAATGTGCAGTCATTTGGGTAACTAGTCCTGTTGTGCAAACTTTTGAGAGCACAATGATATCCAGCAGCACTCCTGTCACCTGTAGGGCTGCATTTGAGGAGTACCAACATTCCAGCACAACATCATCCACCAGTGCATCAATGCCAGTGGATCAGTCAGACACACAATGGCTCTGTGGGTGGGTAAGTCCATTCCTCCTTCTTCTACACTAGCACAGACTGCCCTCACACTGGCATCGCTGAACGCCAGAATCTCTGACACAGTTGGCAGTTGAGCAGAGAAGACCTGGTGAATGTCAGGTGTAAAACTGGCTATGCGAATCCCTTCTGGGCCACAGTAAATAATCGTTTAACTTGTTTTCAGATGACGTTCTGTTGCAATGCTCTTTCAGAATTTTGTATTCACAATCCCTTTATTTGTTTCTTTCTTTTATGCATTGTGTTGTGGCCAAGACAGTTCTTTCAAAGTAATAAAAGATTCAATTCATCTTCTGTTTTCTTTTGTGCCACAGAAGTATGATTTTAAAGTAAACAGAAGTTTCAGATATTATATTTAAAGAAATTCTCATACAGCTGAATCACAATACAACACAAAAAAGGAAAAGGGGTGTGGGGGGGGGGGTTGTTCTATTTCTAAGTCTGCTGGATAGTGAGAAGACAGTGTTGACATTCCAGTCCGTCAATTCACAAAACAGAGTTTGACATTCAAATCGTTGAAGGAAAAAATAAAACAATGTCTCTTTATTCTACTCATTCATTACCTGTCAAACAGCAAGTGGATAATTCACTCCCTTCTGTCATCAAAACAGAACAATTAAAACACTTCAAATACAGAAGCCGTCTATTTTATGTTGCCACTCGCTCGAGTGGGTGTCATGTCATAACAAGCAGAGACGTTTCACCGTTTCTAATATTTTTTTGTTTCATGTCGGTGTACCTGCCAGTACTTTGACACATTAATTGCATTTGAGTCAAGTAACCTCAGACAGATTTTGATAATTTCACTTGATCTCATGTTTGCGGAGAGCAGTTCATTTTAAAGAAAGCATTGTGGGGGATTTAAACTGGCAGTGTTTTATAGGTCGCCCTATGAGCTCCACGTGTTTTCCCAGGGCAGTACCATGAGTCAGTCCCCCCCCCCCACCC
>NW_015558585.1:119037-126947 GCF_001515605.1 Sinocyclocheilus anshuiensis | reverse complement strand
CCCCCCCACACCTGCAGATCCGCCGGGCTACTGAAACTAAAGCAATGTAGTCCAAATGCATGGGTCACCACTCCTCATCGAGACAAAGACTAGGTTTTGGCAGCTGTGTTACACTTGCTTAGAGAAGAAAGGAATTGGCCCAGCAGGTAAATAGGAAGTTATTGTGCAATAACAAAGATTTTGGGTTAACCTGCTGACCCTGTGCCTCCATTTCTATACCCTGCCCTGAGCAAAAGTGAGAGAGAGAGATTTTCTAAGGTTTACAGCAGGAAGGTTTTGGGGACATGAGCAGGAACTGTGGCAGAAACGTTCACGGTTCAAACTACAGCTCACCCTCATTTCAATGCAATTACCAACAGGTCACCTCATGTGAACTCCCTTAGAAACATTGCATTCTGAAAAACAAAAAAATAGCATTTTAGCCAATAGAATGTTGTTTTGTGTGTTCCGTGGCGTTTTCCCACATCACTGTACTTCACCTACACCTCATCTGTCTTTCCAACAGAAGGACGCATGGAGGCAGAGCAGTCAATGACAAGAACTAAAAGGTCTGGGAGCGAATGCCGAAACAGCTCGGATAAACAAATATATAAATAATTCACAATGAAAGAGCAAGTGAATAGGTTTTGTTCTACGATGAAATATGAATGCGGTGCACACACTTCAAACTCACCAACACACACTTACTAAAGAGAGCCATGACTCTGTTCTGATCTCTATTATTTCTTTCTCTTTCATCTAAAGATGCACAGTAATTCAGATGCCACTACATTCTAGATTACTTTCTTCTTATTGTATATAGCTGCAAAATAAAAGAAATATAAAATAAAATAACATTGTATCTTTGGTTTAAAAAGAGTGAATAGTCTGACTTTTTTTCTGCTTATAAATGATCTATTTGGTTCTTTTACTAGTTCTATTCATTCTTTTGAATGGCATTTGGGCCTGTGTACACATGAGTCACAGAACAAAACCATCCAATCATATTTCTTCTATGAAGTGCATCAAACCCACACAAAGACAAATAGATTGTATTTTTCTTAATTTTTACTGCGGCTTAATAGGGTTAATTAATGAAAAAAGCTTATTTTCATCATAAATGCTGTGTAACTTTATGGAGTCCTCCAAAAAAGAAAAAAAAATGTATAGTGTTATATTAGATAGCAACTTATCTTTTGAAAATCATATTTCCCATGTTACAAAAACAGCTGTAAAGTTGCTTCGCAACAATTTGTATCGTGAAAAGCGCTATACAAATAAACTTGAACTGAATTGAAAACTTGAATTGAATTGATAGTCATTTTTTTATCAGTTTGAATTCAATCTTAAAGGGGGAAAAAATATATGCTTTGCGATGTGACCTCTATTCTAATACTGATCCAGTATTTATCACTCATCCAACACCTTAAATGCATGTAAACCTAGTTGAGTCTTGTCCTCTATCTCTCCCAAGTCACATATATGGATTGTGACAGTGCAATAAGATAAATACAACTTAATTATAGATATTTTAAAAAGCCTTTTCTTTCTCCTCCTCATTCAGCCTGCAGCCAAACAGTACTTGTGTTCTGCCACGGCACATAAACACGCACAAAGGAAGTTATTAGCGTAGATGGAAATCAAATTACCGCTCTTCTACCGTGCTCTCACGCCTGTAATTACTCAAGCTTATAGGACTATAATGAATGCTAATGATGTTCTCTTACCAAGTCACCAGACCCTCACTAGAGCCATGTTCTCCTGTATGCCTTCTCTTTTTGGCCCAAAATAGTTTATTTTTATCACCTTTTTGCAATTTCTTAAAACCTTGTTTTAAGGTTGTTTTGATATTTACTTTGTACTAAAAAACAAAATAAAATACTAATTAAAGGAACCCTATGGATTCAATACAATGGAAGTTAATAGGGCCAGTCTGTAAACTTTAAAATACTCACTTTCCAAAAGTACAGTAGCTAAGATATAAACAATATGTAATGCTGCAAAATTATGTCTTTAAAACTTAAATAATACTTGAATTGTAAGATAAGAATAGTTCTTCTCTTAAAAAAAATAGGAGGGGAGGAGTTTTAGTGGGAGTCAACATTATGCTACAAATGCTGTTGATTGAGTTTGACTAGCTAGTATGAACCTATACATTTCCATATTGTGACATCCAAGTAAAAAAGGATTATTGAAAACAAACAAACAACAAAAAAAAAAATGTAGGACAGGGACTTGGTTCTATTCATCGGTTGTTGATTGGATGAAGCAGATCTGAATGCAAGCTTGCAGGCAATTGTAAGAAAAGGGCAGGCTTTAAGCAGACAAAATGATTGGAGAAATCAACAGAGTGGAGTATGTCATTTCACTGGAAGATTGAGTTATGACATTTTGATTAAAAATCACAAGGTCAAAAAAAAAGGAAAAATGAAACATGCATGGACTAACTGTTCACAATAAAATCAAGGATATGCATTTAGAAAATCGATGATTGAATGGATGTATTTTTATTCTCAATTTAAGAAAATGATTGTTTGCAGTGTCCAAGCATTGGTTAAGGGCTGATTAAAAACCACTTGTCAGTGACTGCCAGGCTTTAATTGCCATACAAATTATGCTGAATAAATAAATAAATAAATAAATAAATAAAATAAAAAGTGGCATTTTAGAAAAATCTTGTGACCCTGAATGAAGCACTGGACAAGAAATGTGTACGTTTTTACCTGGTTTTGTTTGCCACAGAATGTTCCATCTATTATGCTTTTTTAAAGGGGTCATATGATGCGATTTCAATTTTTCCTTTCTCTTTGGAGTGTTACAAGCTCTTGGTGCATAAAGAAGATCTGTAAAGTTGATAGAGGAGAAACAATAATGTACAGTATGTGGAAAATAATGTGTTTTTTGAACTTTAAACCGCATAAACACATTTCATTACACCAAATACACAAAATAATGTTATTTTTAGCAGCATCATATGACCCCTTTAACAACTAATATGTGCTTTAACCAGATTTCATAACATTGATTTCTTTTGGAATGTCTGAATTATTCCAGTCAGGAAGCAGTGCATTCAGATTGTTTAAACAAAATAGAATGAGATTTAATTTTACAGGTTTTGTGAGTTCAGCAAAGAGACAAGCTGAATTTTGACAATACACGGCTGTTTTGCCAGGTCTAAGATGCTCGGGCAGTCCACACAATGGCCTCCATCTCAAAACAAGTTTTCTTAAATGCTATTCATTTCAACACACTGAGATAACGCATCTTCATAGGCGAGTCAATATATAGAAGAAATGACCACACTTTTGACTTCACAATATATGGTGGCCTTGAGAGGCATTCACAAAGGGTTTTCATCTGTTGAAGAGAACTAAGAGAGCGCATAGACAGTGCACTACATAAAAAGTAATTGGAAAAAATAACGATTTAGAAATTGTTCTTGTTGAGGAAAAATGAAACTTAATCAATAAATGTAAAATACTGAGTGATGATTAAATCGCCTTGTATGGCACTTAGTGATATTCTTTTAGTTCAGGACTTGAAAGTTTTCAAAAATGTTTCATGTCTTTAGCGCTTGATTTCTTGAAATGCTCTTCATTTTATTTTATTAAAAAGAGATTTATCATCGCTGTCACACAAGACGGACAGTTAATTTAGTTTGTCTAAACAGAAAAAAAAAACAAAATGTAAGGAGATAAATTTCACCTTCAACCACAAAGCCTTTTTTTCTGAGCTTACTACACATTCATACTACTACTACGACTACTACTACTACTACTACTACTAATAATAATAATAATGCATTGTTATTTACATTTAACTGAAATGAAACAGGAGCTGAATAGGGCAAGTCATTCATTCATTTTTTTTTTTTTCACTTACAGGTTCACTTAGTGTTAGTCGGGTTTTAGACATAATAGCTGCAGTTGTAATTTTGTTCAACATTACCATTTTCTCTCTGAAGCGTAATGCAGACTTTTTTGCTAATGCACCCAAAATTAAACCATAATTGCAATCTATTTATTTCATTTTATTTATCTGCATTTCCGAATAAAACAGAATATTACATGAGAAAAAAATTGGAGAGTGTCTTGACTGTATCCACTGGGAATTGACTGGACAGTGAAAAGTGCCTGTTATGAGTGAATCTTGACATATCCCAACAGTAACAATCATTATTAAATTGTTCACTCAAATACTGATTTCTTACATAGCTGTGATCTTACATAGCTAGTATCACTCCACAATATCTTTCTTTAGTTCAGTATAATATTTTAATGTCCATTTATGTTTTTATTTATTTGAAGAGTTCAAGTGATTTAAAAAAATTGCATTGGATCTATTAACTAAATCAAACGTGACAGTAAAGATATTTATGATGCTAATATCTTTGCAATTGTTTGCAAATTATGAAAAAGTATATAATAATGTTTAATTTCATAATGGTGTAGTTACTTGTCTACCATCAGTGGCTAACTAGACCATGCTAAATAGCCAAACCCATAGGCTAAACATGAAATCAAAATGCAAAAACTTGATCTGCCTCTTATTCTAGAGTTAGCGCTAACCACCATATGAAACTAGTGTAGCAAGCACAGAGATGTGCGGGCATGTGGTTTAGTTATTTCCCTTCCAAAAGCCTGTTCCCTGTCCCCAAATTACTTTGCAAAAAATAAAAAAAAATAAAAAGCAATATATTGCTGTTTGTCACTACTGTACAGTATGTACAGTGGCTCATATAAATGGAACTGATTAAAGTCCTCAACACCATTTACATTTTTTTTAACTGTAATTTAATGCCTAGTTCAAAGAATGCCGTTGTTACAAAAGTACCTCACTACCGGACTGAGTTGTAACAGTAGGTGGGGTGGGTTGTAACACTATAGAAAATATGGACATCAGTTTTGATTTTGTTAACCAATGTAGTATACTTGCAGAAGGCTCTGCAGAGCAACAGGTGCTAATCAAAGACCAGGAACAGTACAAAGTTTAAAATCTTTCATATCTTATGCTTATTATTTGTTAAATATCATCTGGAATAATAATTCTGGTGTTTAGAAATGATAGAAATAATCTGCAACTTGTAATAGGCCTATTACTTCTACTTCTTCTTTATTACATCATTGTGAATGACATAATAATAGGCACTGCACCAAATAGGCATTGTTGACGTACACAGACCAAGTTTCAATACAGTGCCTTTTGGTACTGGAGTCTTAAGATTCAAAAGTTACAGTATGATAACCTCAAAAGGTTTGATTTTAAAAGATCGAGGAAAAATCAAATTTTTGGGTTTGTAGTAGTCCAACTGTAGTCCAACTCATTTAGCTTGAAATAATATTCTTTCTTCTGTTTCTCTCTCAGATTCTGAGTGGCTTTCAGCTGCTTTCTATATGTCACAGAGCCAACTCCGTCAGCTCCAGATCCTCACGCCCTGCCAGCCCATTCCCAAACACCCACGTTCTGATTCCTGACACCTGGCACTCCTCATCAGCACTCCCTATTTAAGTTAGATCCTCACGCTCCTTCAGTGTCTGGTCTCGCCGTTCTCTAGTGAACTGCTGCCCGATTCACCTTTGATATCCTGCCAGTCAGTCTGCCCATCCATCCATCCGTCAGTCTTCAGCCTATCAGTATCCTGCATATTTTTATTGCTGTTATTGCATACCTGCCTAATAAATCTCTTATATCGCTTGCTATAGTTCTGTTGTCTCTGTTCCCTTCTGTTGTGTGACACTATACAGCATTGTGTCAGTTTGTGTTGTTTTGTTGATTAACATAATTCAATCCAAAAAAGTAATTAAATATACAAATATGCTTAATTCCGTCAACCAGTCTATTTACCTTTTATGAGTTTAAATTCTAAAATAATTTTCTTTACAAACTAATTTGAAGCTATGCCAGAATAAACACATTATGATTAATTTTGATAGTGCTCTTGATATTGTAATCATATTTGTTTTAGTCACATTTCTGTTCAACACAATTATGGGCAATTACGCATACACAAACACAATAAACAAACATGATTATAAGAAATTCTGAATAATAGTATAATGATGCAAAGCTAAAGGAATTATCACTGGATATTATCTGTACAGTGGTTCTCATAATTGACAAGCAGAAAAGTAAACCTTTGGAGACCAACGTGATCTCTCACTGGAAAAAAGAGAATTGTAAACTTGCAAAGGGGAAAGAAAGAGGGGAAGATGGGTGGCTGTAAAGGTCAGCCCATAGAGGCTCTGGTTTGTTTGAGTGATAAAATGGATGGTGAGAATGATCAATTACTGTCTGACATTTTGTTGTCAATGTCAATGTTTCTGAAGTAGAGTGCTATGACAAGGTATGAGTGGACAACATGGCCTTTACCTGTTCTCTTTAATGATCACATCTCAGTCAGGTGTGAATACATATCTAATGTGTTTTAAACAGAACTCACTTATCCCTTCTCACCCATATCACGTCTGTATAACTTACCTATATTGCTATATATAATACATATATACAAATACTATGGAAGTCAATGGCTACTGTCAACTGTTCGGCTACCAACATTCTGGTTTGGAACAACTTGAGGGTGAATGCTGACAGAACTTTCATATTTAGGTGAACTATCCCTTTAATTGAAAACATAGCCAAATTAAGTATCTCTGCTTATCCTGATTGTGAATTGGTGATTGGTGATGATTGGTGAATTGGTGGCAAATTTATAAATTTCATATGATCTGCTTACATCCCACTATCCTGTCCCAATGCCAACACTTGTAGTGTTTGCACTTGATCACTTGTCTACTTACATGATGTATTTTCTGGGTTCGCGACTATAGTATAAACAGGCGCCGGGAGAACACATCATCCACTTCTTCGTCTGAAGCTTGCGTCCGAAGCATGGCAGGAAACCTAGAGGACCCAGTGTCTCGTTCCCTACTCAGGGAACCATGGTCCTCTAGGGGTCGCTATGGGGAGCGGTATACCCACGCCACCATGCTGAGGGGAGTGCATGCCAGAAACCAAGGCGAGCACTAAGTACCAACTCTACCATAGCCATGGGAGTTGCCCCTGGGACGTTAAGGTGGAGCCCAAGGTACCGGGGTCTAAACCAACTCAGAGAAAGGGAACGAGGCTAATAACGCATAACCCTTACTATACAGGATTTCAGAAAAGTGCGCAAAGTATAACGTGCATACTTACCACTATGTGAGCCAAACAGGAGAGGCAAGCTCAAATACAACCCTCTAAGGTGAGAGGAGCACTGCCTGAGACAGCATTATACAAATGCGCAAATTCGCAAATGCCACCTATACTTCCCGCTCGATGCCTCAGCAAGGACCTGGCCGCATGATCCAGGAAGCATGAAGCCGAAACCAGGCTATCATACCGGCTGGACACCAAATCGACGAGTGAAGTAAACACTGCAAGTCAGGACCCGGTTTCTGAATCCAACAGAGGGGCGTGCTCACCGAGGACCTACCCTAGAAAAAGGACAGACCCCTGGGTTGTTTGGGCTCAGACCTGGACCTTCGTGGAATGACGGATTTGAAGGCCGCGACTTTGCCTGCCTGAACTTCTCAACCACCGTCTCAGCGGAGGTACCAAAAAGTTCGGAAGGCAAAACCGGAGCATCGAGAAGAAAGCTCCTCTCTTTCTTCCCGATATCTGCCAGGTTCACCCACAGATGTCTCTCCGTCACTACCATAGCTGCCATGGACCTGCCCATAGCAGAGGCGGCCTGCTTCGTAGCACGGAGAGCGAGATCTGTGGTGCGGCGCAACTCAGCTACCTCATCAGGAGAAAGGCCATTGCCTTTATCCAGGTCTTTCAGCAGGTCAGCCTGATATGCCTGGAGCACCGCCATCGTGTGCAACGAAGTGACAGCCTGACCTGCTGCTGCGTATGCCCTGCCATTCAAGCGAGATGTAATCTAAAGGGGC
>NW_015558585.1:116522-118455 GCF_001515605.1 Sinocyclocheilus anshuiensis | reverse complement strand
CCATAACTTCCAAAAGCTCATCATACGCAGGGCAGGAGGATTGGGAAGGCTCAGCCTCAGCTTCTTCGCCCTTATCAGACATTTCCTGCTCTTCCTGGGCTAAAACCAGCAGAGCACTGGCCCCTGGATCAGATGATGTTAATGAATTTTTTTTTTTTTCCCGTAATAAACCAATACCATTTTTCTGATCTGAATGGGAAAGATAAATTGTATATTTGTAAACTATTCTAAATCCCTCTCAGAAAAAGAGATTAATTTGGAGGTACTCATAGGTGCGGTAATTTGCTTTATCGCTAGTGTTTTCGCAAAGAAGCTAAAGGCCCAATTAGCTCCCGAAGTTGCCTCGGTATAATTATTTATACTTTTTGTTTAATTCAGCACCGTACATCTGAATGATCAGCGGTGGCTTCCTAAACAAACAGAGAGAGAAATATATATATAATAAAGACAATAAGTGAGAGGGAGCGGGGGGTCTTAAAAGATCAAAGACTTTGCTATCTCTGTAGCATGTAAACACTGAGTGCCTTGCGTGCATCGAAGAGCCCTATTTAATGATTCTATGGATGATTGCCACGGCGACAAGCATCCTGCAATAAATAAAATTAACAAACATTTCTGTAGGGTCTGTTCAAAGGGAAAGGGAGCCCAATGTTTTTTGTCCCGATAAGTGGTCTATACATCCCTCCTGCTCTTTCCTGATTAGTCTAATCCAGTGAGAAGTGCGTGCCGTGGTTCTGATTGAGTCAGTCACCGCGGCCCCTGAGGGGAACCCTCCTGATAAGTGTCTTTACCTTTCACCTCCACAGCCCCACGCACACACCGCTCTAATCTCATTTGGACCAGGAAGACATGCTCTGGCACGGGGAGCAGTGATTAGCATCCACTCAGCTTACATGCTCTCTCTCTCTTTAGCACACATACGCGCAGTCCTTTACAGGCCTGCAATCAGACGGACCACTACACCCTATTTGTGCCCAAAGTTTTTTTTGAATGACTTGGCTTGATTTGATCTGGCATAAGGGCAGTTCGATGAACAACAAAAACCTCTAAATATCTTGAAAGGTATGTATTTACCCAAAATTATGGCACTGACCTAACGAAATGAGCTACTACATACAGTAAACATTAAGGATAGTTCACCCAGAAATGAAAATTCTGTCATAATTTACTCACCAAATAGCTGACGGTAGCCAGTGACTTCCATAGTATTGATGGTTTCATGTGGCTGAAAGTCAATGGCTGATATCAACATTCTTCAAAATATATTCTTTTGTGTTCAACAGAAAAAAAGCAACTAATACAGGTTTGGAGCAACTTGAGGGTAAGTAAATGATGACAGGATTGTCATTTTTGGGTGAACTATCCCTTTCATTAATAAAGTAATTAAAAAGTTACACTACTTATTACATTTTAAGTAGGGTAACTTGTAATCTGTAACCTATTACATTTCCAAAGTAACCTTCCCAACACTGTCCATCAGGTAATATGCTGCAAACTGAAGGATGACTGACAGCTTGTCAACCTGCATGGCAATGTGTGTCATAGAGCCCAATGTTGTCAACAGACAAGATCCTTTTGCTACTGCTTAGGCAACGTCAGTAAATAATGCAGTCATTGGTATGAGAGATGACACACAGCATGATAATAAAAGATTTTTAATTTTATGGCTGTGCGTTTTTACATTTTATGCTTTCATAGTTTGATTGTATTAGTTGTTTATGATGCATATGTAAGTATAGACAATGAACAAGGATCATATTTACATTAATATAAACATGCTATTTTGTTACCTATGTGGAGCACCAAATCAATATATCAGAGTGATTTATGAATGTGCTCAAAAAATATTTATTATTATTATCAAAGATGATAACAGTTGTGCTGCTTAATAATTTTGTGGAAACCGTGATGCATCCCCCCCCCCCCAGAATTC
>NW_015558585.1:110849-116223 GCF_001515605.1 Sinocyclocheilus anshuiensis | reverse complement strand
TGAAGAATAGAAAGTTCAAAAGCATAATACATTTGAAATAGTTTTTTTCTAACAATGTAAAAGTCTTTGCTGTCGCTTTAAATTAAATTTAAATGAGATACTTAAGGAAATGAGCACCACATCACCTTCATGAGCATCATGGCAAAATGTGTCACAACATGTGTGTCTACCGTTAGGCTATAGCTCCAACCGATGCACCTATTTTTATGAATTCCTTGTTGTACTTCATAAAATAAATCTATGCGTTTTTTGAAAAATGCATAGACACTGATGTGGCAACTCCTAATTTCCATTTCTTGCATGGTTTGTGCCTTTAAAGTTAAAATATCCCATAAAGAAAGTGTTTGTTCTCACTAAATAACCTAAAGAACCACACTAGGGCCCAGAGGTGTACCAGGATTACGATTACCCACTTCATACCAACAGTGAAAGCGAAACATTTGTCTTTCAACACATCTTCACTTGAAAGCTAAAACTGGGTTATATGCTTACCCCCAAGGGCATTCAAGATGTAGGTGACTTTGTTTCTTCAGTAGAACACAAATGATGATATTTAACTCCAACTGTTGCAGTCTATCAGTCGTATAATGCATGCAATGGTAACAAAATCTATGAGAGTAAAAAAAACATGCACAGACAAATCCAAATTAAACCCTGCGGCTCGTGACGACACATTGATGTCCTAAGACACGAAACGATCGGTTTGTGTGAGAAGCCGAACAGTATTTATATAATTTGCGTGCGGTACGTGAGGTGTGTACGCGCTCTGGCGTAGTTTACGTTAATGGGTGTGTTGATATCCAGCCGTTCCACTGAAGAAACAAAGTCACCTACATCTTGGATGCCCTGGGGGTAAGCAGATAAACATCAAATTGTCATTTTTGGGTAAACTATCGCTTTAAAAACATGACTTAATAAAATGGTTTTGAATCAGCAGCATATATTATATACCTACATTTGCCACCTGAGCACATTTACCTGGACACACACACACACACACACACACACACACACACACACACACACACACATTATATTTTATATACATACATACACACACATATACATACATACATACATACTGTACTACACATGCAATGTTCTGCACCATGGCTCCTTAAGACACTGTATGCCATCTCTATTGTCACCACATAGGAGAAAAGTAATAATATTCCCAACCCTGACCTGTCTCTTTTCCCCCTTGCATTAAAGGAGCTCTATCCATGTAGGCATTTTTTCTACAAAAACAACGTTTGCACTACTGTCGGCTAATGGGATATAAAGGCATGCAAATTCAAAAAGAAGATGGTTAATGAATAAACCATCTGGTACTTTAGGTTTTGTCCAAAACAAGGTAATTTTATGGCACTATAAATTGTTGGCATAGCTTTGGGTCAGGAGTGTGCCCATGATGGCTACGAATGCTATCAGCTCATTAACATTGTTAACACAGTCAAAATCTTTGACTTCATATACTATACAGAACAGTGTAGCCTAAAAAAAAATATCACAGATGAAAGCTCAGTAACACAGAATAACACTCAAGCCCCAAAGCAGCTAAACAGTACAAAATGATCATCTAATCATCATCATAATCTTCAGGTATGTTGTTATATCCTTCCATTATCCCGTCGCAGTAAATAAGAATATAAGCCACAATAAATAACCTTATTTCTACATATATGTTTCAGCTCTATTCAAGAACACAATGCAAAAAGTCTGGTATTGCACAATTAGGTAGACTACATAGGCTCAATTTTAAGTGTATATGAAGTTCATTCAATAAATCACCAGTGCTTATTGTTTGATGACCTCTGGCAAATTCACCAACCTAAATATATAATTACTAAATGGCTTAAAGTTACAACATTATACGAATTATGAGAGATCAACAGTTGTTCAGAGCAACACATAAAATGGTAGAGCACAAATGTTTTATGTATTTAGCCAAGAATGCCATTCATTAAGTTGTTTCAAAATATATAAACAAATAATTGAATAAATACTCCAGAGGCTTGCAATTTCATTAAAAATAATATTTTAAAAAGTATAATATATATAGTTTGAACTTCCAGATCCAATTTTAGATAGACGAGGCTTCAGCAATGATGCTTTTAGGACTTTCCGAGAAAGAGAGACAATAGTTACAATTTTAAAATGAGATCAGCGTTACACCAAACCCAAATATATTGCAGTATTAAAATGTACTATATTATATCTCTCACTAAATTTGAATTGAGATAAGCATGTTTTTCACTTTTGTAAAATGGCAATTATAGAATAACAATAATAAAATATATTGTAATTATAATATGTATTATATATTCGAAATATATTGTTATAAAAATAATTGCTTTATAAATATGAATAAAAAATATTCTCAGGGCATGGTTCTACAGTTTAAAAAAATAGTTTTTGTTGTCACCCTCAGTGCGCTGAGCTGATTTTAGTTTTTAATGATTTAGCCCTAGAAATTTAGCATGGCAAGATTCAGCGCAAGATATTTTTAATCTACATAAACTGAATACTGCGCCCATGATTTCAGGGTGACGTATAATATATATAGTTTGAACTTTTAATGGCAAAATAAAAAGTTTTATTACATTCGTCCAAACACTTTTTTCGACGTCACGCGTTATATGTCGTATCCCCAAAACAACTTATGAAAGTTTTCAGGATCCAACTTTTTTGCTCCTTGCCTGAAGTGAAGGAAGTTTTATTGTGTACGAGTTGTTTGTACAGAAGCTTTTCAAAGTGATATTTCAGGAGACGGTATATTAGCTATAGGCCTACATTATAAGCCTATAGTTTTTATGGACCCCGGGTTACAATATTAGCACACTGTAAAGGTTTCAAAATATTATTGTTATATCAGAATCATTGTTTCTGTCCTTGAAACATGTTGCAATGATTCCTATAATGTCTGCTAAATTTTGAAGTTTCAAATGTTCAGATTTTCTTCTACTAAAAAGGTGCCATGAACTTATCAGCAATTTTAAATTTATGGTTAAATTTAGAAAATTAAATGGGTGGGTTTATTATTATTATATCCTTGGGTAACGTATAATGTGTTAATTGTAACAAGACAACACTGTAACATGAACACTGCAGTGCTGTTACCCGACCAGATGTGTTAGAATTGCGGTAATGACATCAAAGCATCATGAAAGCGTCACTTATAAAACATAGTCTATAGCCTGTAAACTAATCTGGAAGAATTAAGCTGCTGGTTCTTAATAGACTGCATTTTCACATTCCTCTGGCCTTGACAGTCACTCCAGCATGTGTGACTCATATTGATGACATGACCGTTATTGAAAACTTTCCTTTTCAGAGGGAAATTCATTTTTTTCACTATATTCTCATATTTTGTTCTAGTATATATTTTGACAGACACAGAGAGATTTAGTTTTTAATGATTTAGCCCTAGAAATTTAGCATGGCAAGATTCAGCGCAAGATATTTTTAATCTACATAAACTGAATACTGCGCCCATGATTTCAGGGTGACATTAGGAGACAATAATGCAAATGACCCATGGCATTCAATTAAAAGTGTCATGTCCCCTCACTTTTGTTTCATGTGTTTTATATTTTTTTATATTTATATTTCCACTAAAGTGTTTGAGAAAGAAAGCGCCTTGTGTCTTCCTCCTCATTGAATTTTATCACTAAATGAAGCATATAAATGATCTGAAAGCACAGCCTGTCGCATTAAATAAAATAAAATAAAATAAAATAAAGAACAATTATCCTCTCTTTTTCTCTGATCTCCTGCTTAAAGGAGTCTTGGCGAGATAAGGCAGATTGAATTCGGGCTCTCCGTTGAGCTCAAATAAAAACGTCTCAGAGAAGAGCTATAGATTTAGGGCTCTAATACTTTCAAATCATAATTTTTACCTCTTATTGTTTTTCCCCAGTTGGTTTTGTTTGCGACGTTTTATTTCCACAGAATGCTTGAGAAAATAGTTCAAAATGGCTGCAGTGATCACAGTTGATTAATAGCTGTGAAGGGCTCATAAATTAACATATAATTACACCCACATGCTCTTAACTAAACATAAAACCCTGGATTGTCATTCATATTCAGGTCTTGTGGTTGATCATCTAGTTCACTTTGTCATTTTGTTTATCATGTTACGTTGCCTGGATCAATATGTCAAAATATGAAATGATTTTAGTGACTTCCGTGCTGACGTACGGTGAGCTGAATTCTTATTTAGTAAAAAAAAAATTAAGATAGGAAAGGGTTTAATTTAAGTTCCGATCTTCTTGTTTTAGTAATCTAGTAGTGCAAAAGAACACACAGTCACTCCAGCATGTGTGACTCATATTGACGACATGACCATTATTGAAAACTTTCCTTTTCAGAGGGAAATTCATTTTTTTCACTATATTCTCATATTTTGTTCTAGTATATATTTTGACAGACACAGAGAGACCAGCGCACATTTGATATTGTGATATTTTAAAGTGCTAATGGATATATGCATTAGCATGTTTTGCTGTTTCATAACAGGTTTGTGCATTACGTGTACATAAAACTGTTCAGTGTGTCTGTGTGTGTGTGTGTGCATGAGACGTGTTGTTTAAATAATCTAGTAATGCAAAAGAACACACGTTTCCCGCATTCCTTTTAGAAATGCTCCTTAAAGTTCCCTAATTATCATCGTCCAATTTCAAAGTTGAATCTGCATGCTTTAGGGGGCTGATGTAAAACTTGCTATTCGGTTCAATGGAGTATCACCCTAATTTACAGCGGCAGATAAGAGCACAGTCTGTCATGAAAATCTGAGCCCACTCCCTCCCTTATATTGAATTGCACCTTGGGCAATAGTGCAGAATCCTGCATTTTCACATTCCTCTGGCCTTGACAGTCACTCCAGCATGTGTGACTCATATTGACGACATGACCATTATTGAAAACTTTCCTTTTCAGAGGGAAATTCATTTTTTTCACTATATTCTCATATTTTGTTCTAGTATATATTTTGACAGACACAGAGAGACCAGCATTTGATATTGTGATATTTTAAAGTGCTAATGGATATATGCATTAGCATGTTTTGCTGTTTCATAACAGGTTTGTGCATTACGTGTACATAAAACTGTTCAGTGTGTGTATGTGTGTGTGTGTGTGTGTGTGTGTGCATGAGAGAGAGAGAGAGAGAGAGAGAGAGAGAGAGAGAGATGCATCCTACACTGTAAAAAATAAGTGTAATTTTAACTAAAATGTTGTAAAAACGCTACGGAAAAAAACTGTTAATAGGTTAACAGTAAGTTCCCGTACTATATACAGGGAAAAACTGTAAAATATCTAACCAGACATTTCATGTAATTTTACAGTAAAATGCTGTTAATTTTACAGTTTTTAG
>NW_015558585.1:100621-110382 GCF_001515605.1 Sinocyclocheilus anshuiensis | reverse complement strand
TCAAAATAAACACAGACTGAAAAAAATCGGCGCACACTGACTCCCTAAAAAACCTTTTTTTTTTTTTTTTGTAATACAGGAGGAGAACTTGTACTAACTGTGTTGAATTACAGTATTATATGAATCTTGACCAATTGTGAACGAAATATAGACTAGCAGTTATTCTGAACGAGTTGTAACATGTTTGCTGTTCACATCAGAAGTCAAATTATTGAATAGAAAAGAACAATGAAACTGAATTAAAGGCACAACGGCATTTAAAAACATTGCACATATTAATATTTTTACATTAAACCAAAAAGCTGTTACTTGTAAATGCAAGTAATGGCAAATTTAGTTAGCATAAATTTGACTATTATCATTGTTTTCGTTATTATTATTATTATTATTGAGAGCTTAGATTAAAAAAAATCATATTTAGGCTCGATATTTATTTTACGGGAGTGGATAAGAATTTAGGGGCGAGTAAAAGCCAAGCAACGTCATAAATCACATTTTACATGTAGACTTAGTTAATAAAGAAGGTGTTAATTAATTTGTTTTGAGAAATGTATAGCAGGGTGTTTCTGTCGGTAAAGTGTTGAAATGATCTAAGCGGTGGAACAGGTGGAACAAGCATAGAGTCCCTGAAGGGTGAAACGTTTTATACACAACCACACATCATAGAGTGTGATCGCCTTATTTCAGAGACATGACACACACCTGAATGCAGAAAGTTTTACACTCTGAACACAGCAGTTCGCGCGTTTTACAGGAAAATATGAGTTTACAATATAATAAAAGTATAAAAAGAAAGAAAGAAAGACATCAACAAGCCGACTGGAAAATGGAGATGGTAATGTAAACTGGCAGCCACATCTGCAGTCTTCTCCAATGTGTCACAGCGCGTTTGTATGCGAAAATCGGCACAGATTTTAAAGCACCCGACGCTTTGTTAAATTGTTTTTATTGGAAATTGTTTTGTAATACTAAATGGCATGGCTCATACTCGCACCACCCCTTCTTCAGTCCAATTTCCATCCTATTGTGGGTCTCAGGGTAAATCACAATTCATGTTCGCCCTCAGTTTCCCTAAGCGTCCCTTTACAGTAATTGTTTTGCCATTTAATTTGGACCGGCGGTCCCTATAGAGCAGTCGGGAACGCCACGCGCTGACAGAGTTCATCTCAAATCTATGCCGAAAAGCCAGATGGTTATTAGGCAGCGTCCGCCGAAACGTTTGACTATTTAAGCTGTGCTGATTGAGAAGATAATTATTGTAGATATCTAATCGGTGCAAGATCAATTTCAGTTTTATGTTCAGCAGTTAAGGCCTGTGCTGTTCTCTCTACCCGGAAAAAAACAAACAAACAAACAAAAAAAAAAACCACATTATATTTTAATGCACAAATAAAACCCGCTAAGTTCTGGAAGTTGGAAGTTGTAAAACATTATAAAACGCATGTTCGGGCTCACTGTACTTACTGACATGCCTGTTACCTTTTGGCACGACTGTATAAGAGCATAGTCAAAAAGAAGATTCATAAATAGTTTAAACAGGCAATGTAACAAGGGTTATGAATTTTTAAGACAGATTGTCTTTATTCAAAATGTCTTTGCTCGGCAAATGAACAAAGAATCGAGGTATCACCCTTTTAGATACATTTTCCTTTCCATTAACATGACATAATTTAAGTTACCATCGCAGATAACAAATACAACATGAACTGCTTCGCTTCAAACTTTATGTTCCTTCTGAAATCAAATAAACGTGTGACTATCACTGAACCACAGCGAAAAAATGACAAATTAAAAATATTGAAGGATAATACTTTTTTTCTTTTTCTTTTGATATTTTAAATAGACCGTCTACTTTTAGGTGCCGGGTTGATCATTATAAACAATATAACCCGTATAATCTATGAAACGCTGAATTTCTCACTTTGAAATCCTTGAAGTCGTATCATTTGAATTTCAGAGTGCCAAAAAGAATGGTGAATACAACAGGCTGTACAAGAAACATGAATCCTAACCGTTAGTTGTGCAAATCAAAGACATTCAAATAATAATACAAATATGATGAGAACAACAATTATATTAAGTGTTCAAACAAAAGTAGCATTATTATAGCATCAACTTGTACATAATAAATAAAATTAAAGGCATCCAAATCCGGTAGCCATAATAATAAACGTTTGAACATTTACATTTCTTACAGTTCTGGGCACCTGCCTTACATCTATTCCAAGATCCAAGTTGGGATCCAAGGAACCTCTCGTAGATGGTGAACAGTTCATGTCCACACGGACTCAGTATAAATGTCTTGATCATTCCTCTCTTCTTATGTACATGCATTGCTGTATTCAAGTTTGCAAAAGAGGAGACTGTTTTTAGTGGTGGAGTCACATAGCAGTGGCATGTGCTGATGAGTACGGGTCAATCCCACTCTTGGTCATACCTGGGAACAGTATGTAGGCAACAGGCGGCTGTAAACTCGATGCCGACCATGCGGTGCAGTTACACGGCACCACGTACCCAGGGTTTGTGGGCGACGGGTGGGTGTGGGTGTGCTGGCTGGGGCAACCCAGGCTCCCGAATGCGCCGTTCTGGTATCCCAGAGAAGATGCGTAAGGTAAAGTGCTGGTGGCCAACGTGTGGGGCATCTCTGTCATCTTCTGGATAGCGCTGGAGCTAAACTGGCTCGGGTCGAGGAAGGAGTAAGGGGCTGATGTGGGTGGCAGGAACGCACGGGCTTTTTCCGAGGATCCTAAAAGCGAGTCCGTGGCTGAGAGCGGAAGTCCTTTCAGGTGATCCGTGTCGCCCAGGTAGGGCAGAGGAAACACGTACCTGTCCTTCTTGAGGAGGTTCTTGGGTTTGCGCCTGGGTCTGTATTTGTAGTCTGGGTGTTCTTTCATGTGTTGAGCCCTCAGCCTCTTGGCCTCGTCGATGTACGGTCGCTTCTCGGATTCAGAGAGCAGCTTCCACTCGGCGCCAAGTCTTTTGCTTATTTCTGAATTGTGCATTTTGGGATTCTCTTGAGCCATTTTCCTCCTCTGGCCTCTTGACCAGACCATGAAGGCGTTCATGGGTCTCTTGATGTGATCTACCGGCTTTGACATTTTTACGGTTCCCTGTTAAAATAAGAACAAAAAGTTCTTCGACCAACCAAGAGAAAATAGTATTCACCTGTCCTGCAGACAGACACGGATCATGCCACTTCTGGAGAGCCGGAGGAGTAGGAAAACGGAATCAATGGGAGAAAAATCCACTAATTCTTCCGTGTTTGTCGCAAAGCTGAAAGATTTCTCTTCTTCAAAACGACAAAAACCCCCTAAAAAAAAAAAAAAAAAAAAAAAAAAGTTCTTCAACCAAGCAAGAGAAAACAGTATTCACCTGTCCTGTAGACAGACACGGATCATGCCACTTCTGGAGAGCTGGAGGAGTAGGAAAACGGCATCAATGGGGGAAAAATCCAGTAATTCTTCCGTGTTTGTCGTAAAGTTGAAAGATTTTTCTTTTTCAAAACGACACTATTCGGCTGAGAGAAGAACAGCCACGCGCGCCACAAAATCCAGCGCGGCAAGCGAAGTTTCCGCGATCTGTTTGCGTGCTTTTTTTCTCGGAGGATTCTCGCCCCGCGAAGCACCTGGCTGGGAAATGAGGAGAAGCGCGTGAATGAGAGCCAAAAGCGGTGAAGTTCAAAGGCTGGGCTGGTTCGCTCTGCACGCGATCTGACATAATCGCAGGGCGTTCACGCGCCAACCTGAGCGCCCAATCAGCTCTGAGAAAGCTACATAATACCTAGCAAAATATGTATATTACAACACAAACAAAGATCGGGGAGGAAAAGGAGGTGACTCTCTTCCCTCCCCAAATCCATTTAGTTGAAGGTCTACAAACACAGACCTTCAACCTTTTTGTAATAAAACCTGACATCTACCAGCGTCAATCCTTCAGAGACGACAGATGCCTGAAGAATAGACAAATTCTTATTTTAAACATCGCTGTCCTTGTACGAACACGGTTCTAGGTGTAAACTTTATTTACTTAAGATATTTTGACAATTTATCTGACGTTTATCTTCTTTTTTATTATCATTACTCATATTTACTTTAACAGCAGAATTGTTTTTATTAGATAACATATTGCTTATTAGATAACAGTTGTTGCTTTTTTTTATTTATTTTTTTAATATAAATTAAAAGCGCATATGGCAAGCTTAATAATTAAAACCTCAATGCGCAAATACTGAAATGTCTAAACAAGAGAAATAACGAAAAGACAAACGGTATTAAATATCTCTGAAAATAAGCGTGCTGTCTGAGGCAGTGGCCCCCAGGCCAATATTTCCCAAATGAGAACAATTGTCCAAAGCTCTCCTGGGACAGGCTGGGTTGGGGCTTGCACCTGTTTTGCTGCTGTAATCTCACATGTGTAGAACATGCCCATGGACCCTTTCTCAATAGCAACATACTCACGCAATTCTGGCATTGTGAGAACAATGTTGCTCATAGAATCATTACATCCCACAATTAAAACTTGCGCTGGGTGATGTGTTTTTGTTTTCATTTGTAACTATTTCTAACAGATATTTGCACGAATTCTGGCAGAACTTATTTATTAAATGATTCAGATTTCATGTAATTGCTTTAAACATTAGATTCATGGTCACATTAAAGTTACTTAATTATTTTCAGTAGAGCATATTTTACATTGAAACTGCGATTAATTATCCCTGTCGTTCTCCTGATCTTTTTCTCCTTTTCTCTTTTATATATATGGCAAATAAACTTCCGAATTCATTTACAATTGTCAAAATCCACCCAGATGTGTGAACAGAAGTACTACTAATTCAAGGTAATGTTTTGTGTTAAGGTTCGCGCACTAAAACCTTTAACATGCACATTTGAGTGTTTAAAAAAGATCAGGGTCTTAATGAGCCTGAGGCAACGAGCTTGATATATGAGAGGCACGGGTGTAATTATTAAGTGAAATGTATAAGATATGTGATATCTCGAGGAGGGGCCTTCAAGCGTGACATGAAGAGGGATCTGTCTGTAATTTAGCACACGAACATATAGGCTATTGTATCTTATTACACGATACAGCGTTATTTCAAAACATGCAGGTATTAATCTAAATGTTGAGAGATAAATGTCGTACGTAGGCCTATGTATGCATTCCAATAAGTGTTAATTCATTAATTTACTTATTTATTTATTTTTACTTATTTATGGGTTTGTCTGTGATTTGTGCGTTTGGACTTTGTTCACCCCAAAGCGTAAAATATCTGTCAAACCTATTTTAATTGTATTTTTTTTCTGACCGGCGAGGGGTATTTAGTTGATTATGCACTTCATTTGTATTTTTGTATGTTATTATTATTATTATTATTATTATTATTCGCTCAGTTTTATTCTTCCAAGGTCACATAATAGCTGAATAATAATGCAGATGTATTGATTTTCACAGACATATGCAGTATATATGAGTTTTAGCCTTGCAGCTTGTAGGTGAGGATGGTTTATTGTTAGCCTTAAGAATTATTTTTATTTCTGCTACTCTTGTTGTAACTTTATTTTGCAGTGCAACATAACTCCTTTTTTGTTAATATCACGTTTTTTAAACAATATCTGCATATTAAACGTAGTTATCAATGCCATACCTTCTGACAAAAATAAAAACAGCCGTTGACGTTCAATATAATTTAGTGATCAAAATCCATGAACTTATATTTAACTTTTTTCTTTCTTTCAATTAAGCTAAAACCCATGTGTATATAAATCCTCAATGAGGCGCTGATGGAAAATGCATCTGGGGAGCATGAAGTGTGTTTCTTAGTGGTGTCGGCTCGATATCCATCAAGCTTTCCCGTTCCACCGCCTCTCAGCCTCGCTCTCCATTTCAGAGCACAGCCGAGAGCAGTGCACCAGAACACCAGCCTGATAGAAACAGAAATTACAACGGGAATTAACAGAAATTATTGGGGCACATAGCATTTGACATAGAGATGATGTACTCAAAGCCAAATTAAGTGAGATTTGTGAAATCAAGCACGCTGAGGCGCGCGCGTCATTAAATGGGAGCTCGTCATAATGGAGGAGATATTCCGCGTGCATATATGGATCGCAACTGTTTGCGCCTCTTTTATGCGCTTACCGAGGAGTTTAGCATCCCACCAACGCATGCAAAGGTGTGCATGTATATTCGTGTTTTGATGTGTGAGATATTGCACCACTTTGCTTTTCAAGCTCTTTTAACTGACAGTAATTTAATTTTTCGATATCATGTATCAATATGCTACTGGTCAATATGCTACTGACATGAGCACCATTTATGCTCAGAGAACTGTTAATTTAAAAGTGTATTACTCTCAAGCATTTGCAGGTCGACTGAGATGCACAAAGGCAACGGAGGTAGGTAGGCCCTACGTGCAAAAAAAATGCAAATCAATTTAAAGCCTAAAGTTGAGCTATTATTTTACGAGATGATCGACCTACAGAAACCCGTCTGCTGTATTGAACTTGAACATTTTTTTTAATTAATAGCCCTCTGTTTAACAATTAAATGAATTACCTTAAACCTCTTGGAAGACAACCGAAATTCCAAATCAATTATTAAAAAAAACTAATCTCGTAAATGTATAAAGCGATTTATTTAAAGATATAATTTTTTTTTATACATTATTGCTATTTTATCCACCTGATTTTAATTTTTAGGAACCTAAGGTAATCAGTACAGTATCTTTCTAAGTGCAAATTAAATGTTTTACTGATCATGACGCTCAAATGACAACGCATATTTTAGTGGTCGCGACACTTCACAGGACAAGAGGCTTGGAAAATGGATGGATACTTCAGTGGTATAGGCCTATATGAAATAAAGTCAACTCAATAACAATAATTCCATGAAATACAGCAAAACAATTCGGTTTCATCTCAGTTGTAGTGGTTGTCCCTGGTTTTCTCCGAATCAGTGGTAACACTGCGTAAATCCCACGTGTTCCGACCCCCTTTTTTCACACGGGGTTCATGAGATGGATACGGTGGTACAGTAGCTGTCCATGGTCCTGATGCGCTAAGTGGCTTTTTCCACTGCTAACTCGCGGTCCCACTCAGGACTCCTCACAAACCCGTGTTGACATTTCAATGCTTTTTATTCTTGTTACATCCCATTTGCTGCTGTGATTCTGCTCGATTGATGCTGCAATATATGTTTTCCCTCTGAGAATTTGGAAGTGTGCTCTGCCAAAAACCTCTGCGACTATGTTGCATGTTGTTTTGTAAGCCAATATTCACCCCTTAGGAATTATCTTGGTAAGTTAAGTTCTGTGCGTAACATCGCGGATTCAACAGCGGAAATGGGAGTGTGTTTACAACGGAAATGCTCTCATTTATACAAAGCACATGAAGAGCATTTAAAATGTCTGACCTAGTGGGAATGCAGACATTATTCAAAAGCAGACTGAGTCCCTCTTTGCCTGGGCGTCACCTCATATGCAGTTATTAAATTAAATTCCAAGGAAGTCTTAAAGGTGATTGTATCATGATAAATCTGCTTATATATACCGTATATATACATACATACATACATACTGTGTGTGTGTATATATATATATATATATATATATATATATATTGTGTGTGTGTGTTTGTTTGTTTTACTATTAATGACAAAGATTACCTACTGTAATTGACTGCTAAATAGCAGCAGTGAAGAGCCAATGAAGTAATCAGCATTTAAAATGAACTGTTTACATTGGAAAATTACATACTTAAAGACCACTGGCACTTACCAAATATGAACTGAATTATAATGTTTCCTCCCCTAAGGGCTGCTATGTCTGCCAATTATATAGACAGACTGTAATGGAAGTTAAAAGTTGTCTTGGCATCTTTTGAGTCAACACTAAGCAAACCCCTGATGACCTCCAGCAACTTTTCACTCCGACTGCCAGTCTGAAAGGTAAAATTCAGAAAATTCTATCCATTATGAGACAGTGGGTTGAAAAGTGTAGTATTGCCTCAACCCCCACCCCATTCCATCTCCCCCTCCCAGCCTGCTTCCTCCTCACAGACTGACATTATTTCGCATATTCAAATTGCCAGTGTTTGTTCTGGCCGTGGCTCTTGGCTCCCATTTCTCTCCAGTGTGGAAATTGATTTTAGTCAGCTGTCACAGCCAGCATTTTTCTGGAACCTCTGCAAAATATATATTTACAAAAAAATCTGTTTGGTTTGGAGAAATTTCATTAGCCCACGCACCATTCCAGGCCCCTTTTTGGAGCGGCCATAAGAGTGATGAGCATAATGCTATTTTGGGAAAACGGTGAAAGACAAGCCATCGATGCCTCAAGATTGGGCCACATGTCTGGGAAAGTGTCCAGTCATGGTCAGGCCCAGTCCATCTTCTGCTGTTTACATATCTGTTTCCTCTTCTTCATTCTCTCTCCATATCAATCTGTGATTATCAATAGCTGGGACCAAGCCCTAATCAAAACCAAAATGAGCATCGAGCAGAAACGTATAGCCGATGGGAGACATATAAAATTGACAATTCTCATGGTCAAATATTTTTACAATATAATATTTCATGAAGGAGCCCAATAAGAGCCCCTTAGAGAATCCTATGCCTTGTGCAAAGGGCAGAGTTAATGAAAAAGGAAAGACAGAGCCAATGATTGAATGAAATAAAACAGAATGGAAATTAAAAGAGGTTCAAGGCATTGGTTGATAATGAAAGGAGGAGGGTAATGCTTCAGAGACACAGAAGCAAGCATCGCACAATCATACAATACAATTAGGATTAAAGGGGCCAGGCACAGATAACAGGAGATAGGGATGAATTATCACCCAAAAAGAGAAATGGGGCCTCTTTTCTGACCTTCATTAAGAGGAAGAAAGGCTTGCTCACAGCTGGGATGACTTGTGGCACACTTTCAGCTTCATGATTGGTAATTCCTGCTAGATCAGCCTCTTGAGGAAGGATATGGAAAATAAAGACGAATATAAATAAATAAAAATACATAAAAACACAATTCAAAACCAGTGACCCTGATGTCACTGCTTTAATCAGCATAATTTTTATTTGTCCTCATTTAGGCATATTTCCATTAAGATATAAAGGGATAGTTTAGCCAAAATTCTAAATGATTAACCCTCAATCATACCAATAAACTCAACCGATCACAAACCTCATTGGTTTTGGCGCAAGACTTGGATTAAACCACCCAATTTATTTGGACTACTTTTACAATATCTTTTTTTAATGCATAAAAATGTTGCTTACATGGACTTTCAAAGGACAGATGAAAATGAAGAGAGAACATGAAAAATACTTTCATTTGTGTTCCAAAGATGACTGAAAGTCTTATGGGTTTTCAGAAATGTTTGTTGTTGGGTAAATTAACCCTTTAAGTGGTAGTGAAGGAGATTAAGGGCATTTTGGAAATAAAATTACACTAACTGAATTTAAAACAAGCTCCAAAATCAGTAACACCAGTGTAAAATGCATTTCAGTTCCACTGCTGAATGAGCACTGAATGCAACACTAAAGGAATGAATAAACTCTGATGCTAACAAACTCAGATTATCTATGATTTATATGATCCTTTAAATAGAAATCAGCTTCACACAAACCCTGACATTATGCTTTTCATTTACAGGCTGACACTAGTAGTGACATGCACGATTTAAAGGAAGAACACAATACAAGCAAGCATCTTGCAACCACGCTGAGAACCAAGGTACACACAAAGAGAGAGAGAGAGAGAGAGAGAGAGA
>NW_015558585.1:80307-93258 GCF_001515605.1 Sinocyclocheilus anshuiensis | reverse complement strand
AGAGAGAGAGAGAGAGAGAGAGAGAGAGAGAGAGAGAGAGAAAAGGAAAGTAAAAGGAAAACCAAAAGGGCAATGATAAAAGAGAGTCAATTAAAAGATCTGAATGCCTTTGAATGCAGAAAAATTGATTTAGATGCAACTGGAATAATAAACATTGGTACTGGGTGTTGATTGATTCTTTTTATTGGGAGAGGGATCTGTTATTGCATTGTGAGATATCAGTTCTCCTTTGCCTTTACACTGTGTGATTCTCAATGGAGCAGCAGTTCAAAAGACAAATCTATTTGGCTTCCTATTAGAACTCTGCTCTGAAGCGCTTTTCAGATCGTTCGCTTTTGAATCAGTTTAAAGTGCTCCTGTGTGTTTGTTGGAGATGAAAAACAGTGTTATGTTCTAAAAGCCTGTTTATTAACTTGTTTTGGTGCATTAATAAGAGCCAATTGGAATGTTGTTATTTCTTAACAGTAGTTACAGTCATGGCCAGGGCCGTCCTTAGGGCCCTTCCCACACCGAGAGGGCCCCGCTCTCTACCTCGCACCGGGCCCCGCGTCAGCTAAGGATGGCCTTGGTCATGGCTTTACCACATATACATCTTGAAAATATAACTTGTTGACCAACACTTAAGTGAGTTTATATGGATGCAGTTTCTAGCTAGATGCACTTCTTGAACATTCTTTTGCACTTAACTCAACTCAGCAAAAGTTTTGAATGCCACAAATTATTCCAGGTGTGAATGCCGCTCAGGGATTCTGCATCCTCTTAACATTCGAATCTATTTGAAATCACTACGTGCCTCTCGTCCTCTCTCTCTTCACTTTTGAATATACTGGCTATAGAAGACTCTCAAACAAAAGGGCTTTATCAGAGACTCCTAATGTCACCCCCACAGCCCCTCTCTCATGGCCACCAACTCCTTCCTCTCTATTCTCATTCATTTATTCCACTGTATGTGGAAATAGGCTGGCCAACAATTAATTTCAGAGTGAATTCAGGCAGGATCTATTACCCTCTCACTGCCTCCATTGCGCTAATGGAAATCTATTTCACTTCTCTTTTGTGTCCAATATAATTTAATGCCCATTTTATTAATGGCCTGAAATAATTATGGAAGCCTTTTGTGATTTTTGAGTATGTTTCATTTAATTGTGCAATAAATGTCTAATCAGGCCTCCCATCTGAAGCCATTATGGCATTAAAATTAACAATTACGCCATGAATGTCTTGGTGAATACGTCGAGGTCTATAGAAATCGCTGTTGATAACAAGACACACATACATCATTCATGAGAGTTTTTTTTTTACCCGCTAAGGAAAGTGAGAGATATGGGAATGGGTGGGAGAGAAAAAGAAAGAGAGAAAAGTGGAAGAAGAAAAGGAGGAGAAGAAAGAGGCACAGGCTCTTTACTCCTTTCAAAAGAGGGGATGGCCAAAAGATAGGGTATTCTAAAACTGTCACCCACTCGAGTTTTTTTCTTCTCCGGTCTTTCTCTATCTCCCTTTAATTTGCCTCACTCTTTATTTTTTCGAGTGACAGATTTCTCTGGGAATGGAAATGTATTAACCGTTAACTTGAGCGATAAAATATCTATCAGCCCTTTGTGCCTCTTGCCCAGTCTGCAGTTCTGAGCCGTGTGGCACCCGTTTTGCCTGTGTGGGTGACCAAATGCAATTAAGAAGACATTGGCCCTCTTTCTGTCTCTCTATCTCTTTCTGTCCCACAGTCGCTCTCTCTCAACTCAAATAGGGCAGCTACTCAACGCACCAGCAAGAATTTTTTCTTAGTTGCCAAGTATTCAAATTTCACGGTTTGGAGGAACTCCATCCGGCAGTAAAAAAGCCTTGTCAGTTCCTTCTTGCCATTTCCCAGCTAATATTATACAATTGGTTTTGGTGTGTCTACTTTAATGGCGGATGGGTTTGTTTCCCGCTCTAGCAGTGATCTGCATGTGGCCTCAAAAGACTATAGATTGTTTTGAAGTGACTGCTGTCTGCCAATCTGGGCAGTGATGGATGCCATTGGATGCTAAGAGAAGCGTCTGGCCCCTGGTTAACCTCTGCATATTCACGCTACCTGCTTACTGGAGGTCAAGCTTTACACTCTGAGGGACTTATTGACTGCGCACTACCTGAGTAATTTAACAGATAATGAATAAAACTAACAAGTGAGAACTGAAATGTAAAAGATAAATGCATTTACAAATGAAAATGAAAGGGGGACAAAGATTTTGATCTTCTTGTATCCCTGAAAAACCATCATATGTCCTGACATCTGTTGAGGTGACTGGCATGCAAAGTAAGAATTGTTAACTTTACATATTATTCGTATTATTTTATATATCAGCTATGAGAATGGTTCGCCTTTGAACCTCGCTGAGCTGAGGGGAATGCTGTTCCTCACAACCTGTGCAGATTTCATCAATCTAACGCTGAATGATATCTATCAGGCCATTACGGTTTCCTTCCTTTAAACTTATCCTCTCAAATTTAATAATCCATTTAACTGATGTGCAAATTAACCTTGGCATTCACACAAAACCACTTTTATAAGTCACACCCCGCACCTTTTCTCCCTTTTTTCATCTCTTCTTCCAGCCAATTTAATTCCAGGCTCCAAATTTCATGGTCAATTTTATTTTGCTCACTCTCAAGGAGTGCGTCATCAATTCTTCACAACTTTTCATGTCCCCCTTTCTCTCCAGATTCGCTGCGAAATTGCCTATTCAGGCCGCTAAATAAGTGTGACCGCTGTAAATTTGCTGCGACGCCCCGCACATTTGAATATGCATTTGGAGTGCTGACCTCCAGCGGTAATTAGTTTTAGTCTTTGTTTATCCTTTACACAAATCACACGGTATCCTTTCTTACATCCCTTCACGTGCATCCCTCTTTCTCCTGCCTCTCTGCACAGAAGTCAATCTAAACACAGAAATCACTGAAATCACAAGAGATTGACCTCTGCCATCAGATCATACCAAGCACTGTATAGGCCATACAGTGATGATATACAGCCTTCGAAATGTATATGTATGAATACATCCCAATGAAACTGCATTCTATGCACAGAAAACACCTCAGAAAAGGATTGCCATGCTCAATGCATGACTCAAAGACAGAGGATACTGGTCCAAGGATGCTCAACCTTGCTCCTGGAATTCCAGCTCTAATCAAACACACCTGAACAAACTAATCAAGGTCTTCAGAATGACTTGGAAAATTATATACTTTGCTTTAGGGTCTCAACCGCCTGTCAGACATTCGTGAGAGTATCTATATCCTATAGAGTTTATGATAAAGCCAGTCAGTGGGTTATTGTGTAGTTAAGCTACCATCGTCTGTCCATGTATACATGACACGTGTAACTGAATATTTGAAGGATTAAATACATGTCACTTCTGTCTTTTAGAGCATGCTCACAACGGCAAGGCCACTTGTGGTCTGGTTAACATATATTGTACATGCTGGATAAAGCTGAGCTAAAATCACTGATGTGCAGTCAGACTTTCAGTCAGATTAAAGGTTTAGATGACATTTTAAAAAGTCTAATTATTGTTCCACAGTGACTGAAAATTTTAAAGTGCATGTAAACAAAGTGTTTGCATAAATTAAAAGGTTAGTTTACTTTGCCATCAGGTTTAACATACTGATATAACAAAACCCAGCAAGTAGACCTCACTACCCCCAGTCTTTGTAAAGGGTGTCAAAATGGCCTGTTTGCATATTCTATAGAATTTTGACTCGCCACGGTTTCTTTGTGAAAAATTTTGGTTATAAAATAATATTTCATTCCTAGACACTCCTTGCAAAAATAAAAATTGTGCTTTCCTGATTTTTCATCATTTTCATAATTTGTGCTAAAAAAAGTACAATTCTATTTATTTATTTATTTGCTTTCTTGCTTGCTTGCTCAAGTTTTTTTTTATCTTCATAAAAGTGATTTCATACACTACATGTCAAGTTTCTTTTGAATAAAAACCATGATGGTGTGTCGAAATGTCGAAAGTAAGATTTTTACTTTTATTATTAATTTTTTTTATAATAAAAGCATTAAACTGATCAAATTTGAAGGCCATTTATAATGTTATAAAATATTTCTATTTAAAAAAATGCTTTTTAAAACTTTCTATTCATCAAAGGATTCTGAATGTTTCATAGTTTCCACACAAATATTAAGTAGCACTGATAATAATAATAAGTTATTTGAGCACCAAATCGTATTAGAATGATTTCTGAAAGAGCATGTGACACTGAAGCAATGGAGTGATGGCTTCAGAAAATTCAGCTTTAATAATAACAAGATTTACATTAAAATGCAAAGCACTTATTATTATTTCACAATATTACTGATTCAATATTACTGAAGTATTTTTGATCAAATGCCCTGGTCAACATTAGAAATTTGTTTAAAAAAAAAAAAACTACTACCACCTTTTGAACGGTAGTGTATATTGCAAGTGAACAAATAAACATTTATAAAATAAAGCATTTGTATATTCCTGAATGATTTCATTTTGATGAAAAAGGATGCTTTTTATGTGAATAAAACCATTGAATACAGTATGGGTTATTTTGGCATCCTTATGCATTAATGTAGGATGTTTGGGGTCATGTACTGCTAACATTTTTAATTTATTATTAGTTATTTATAATTAACTGTGTATTAGAGAAGCCCTAGAGCACAACATCACGTCCTGTTGCCACAGTCTGTGCAGGTCAGCAATAACACTTAATAATGAATCAAGTTTAACACTAGACCAATTAGCTAAAACCTCATCAACTCTACTACAATCCCCTCCTCTCTTGCTTTCTTTAGCATGAAGACCACAGAACACAATAGACAACAGTATATGTTTCCTTTTTGGTAAGAAGAAGAAGAAGGGATCCCCTGCCTCTGGGATTACCCTATTATAGAGAAGAGATGTTCTTCTAAACGCACACATAAACATTCCTGCTCTATGGGCCATTTGCTTTCAAACATTTCTTGTCAGTAGGGTTTACCAAAATCTACATAATCCCCTCTCCCATCACAATTAAAGATATCAGTGAACAATGAAATTGTTTCCTCTCTGGCCTGCTTCATTTTCCTTCTGAGGGGTTATGAGTACATGGCAGTTCTCCATTCAGAGGAAGGTGTCTTGCTACAGGATAAAGCAAGAATGGGCAACACAATGGACAACACAACGAACCTCCTGCCTGAACATGGAGACATGTACTTTGGGTGATCAGAGGTCTGGTTTTGTGTTATATAGAGAATCCAGCACTCTAATAATTCTTCCAACTGTCTCATAATGATAATTTGCCTGTCACCGCTGTAGTTTAAGTTTCATCTTATCAGTTAGACTGTCAGATTAGTGATTTGTATCGCCTTGTAACTCACATTGAGTTCCTGAACAGAGGTCAAATGAATTTAAGGGGAAACGACAAACCATTCCTGCCTGGTAACCCCAGTGATTAGCAGACTGTGAAGTCAAACGACACTGACTGATGACTTGTGACCTTGATAAGGCAAGGGGCGCTAAACCCCGCAGGTCTCCTATAAGCTTGCGTTCTCTCCAGTTAGGAGCGAACGCTGGCTTAACATATGATTAATGCCTAATAAAGCCCTGATTGTTTGTCAACACTCTTTTATTCTCCCCCTCTCTTGTTTTCCTGACCTAGTAATCTGCAGTCAGCCTGCAGGCAGTGTGTACTGTGATATCATCTTAAGCTACTTGTTCTAATATCCCGGTCTGGCCGGGCCAACACTAACTGCTTTCTCATTTACACATACTGATAAATGTGCAGGATCTAATCTACTGCTATTTAGGCCTGGTTGAGGACTGTCCACGCCTGGAGTTAGTGCTAGTGTCCCACTGTGTATTAGGTGTCTTTAACTAATATGCACTTAGGTGAAACAAATACATAAATAATAGTTAGATGCAGCATACTTATTGTTCATGTTGTATTACAAAACACAATAAGGAATACGGTTAAGGTTAGGGACAGGTTTTGTGGTATGGTTAGATTTAAGTGGTAGTGGTAGGGTCAACAGTGTAATTAGAGATGTAATTAGACAAATTAATAATAGATGCAATTACATTTGTTTAAAAATAAAAGTATGACCTAAAAACATATACACAGTAAGTGAGTTGCACTTTATTTTACAGTACATGCACTTACATGTACTTACGGTGTACTTTCCTATGAAAGTACTAGGATATACAGTATATGTTAACTACATGGGTGAAGTTACATTTAGGGGTAGTTTCAGGGTTAGTACCTGGTTATAGCAGAAATCCGAAATTTACCTTAACATATTAAGTTAGAGGAAGATGCGACTGAATTGATGCTTGAAGAATGCACTTCCAGCAGCCATGATAAACAGTTGGCGGTTAAAGTTTTCTATGCACAATTTGATTTGACGAAAGTCACGAGACCTATTACTATCTCTCTATCCAATCACGTTGATGGATAAAAATACAATTAAAATAAGCATGTAACGACCACAAACGGAGGAAAATAGCGGAGTAAAAGTACCGATACATCACTTAAAATGTACTCAAGTAAAAGTACACAATTTTTAAACTACTCAAAAACGTACAATTACTGATAAAAACGACTTAATTACTGTAACGTGAGTATTTGTAATTTGTTACTTCACACCCCTGATAATAAGTACATAGTATTTATAAGTGGAACAGGGCAGTAAAATTAAGTGCTACCAATAAGTGCATATAGTTCAACAATGAATGTTAGTAGGAAGGGCTATGCACTTCTTAATTTTCCTGTTTTATCTGAATATCAGTATTTATACGATTTAGTCAGTCAAAATAGTTTTGATGTTAAACAAATTTTATCTCTCTGGAAAATAGTGATCTGCAACATTGTTACTTGTGTTGTTATAGATAGCAGTTAAAGGCACTTATATAGTGGGTCCAGTTCTGCTGTCCTTGTTAGTCACCTTTCGCACATTCAGCATAGGAAGAATTGGCATAAAGCATTTCAATGGACAATAAAAGCTCTTATTGTGAATGACAGCACAAGGCTTGTCATTAAATAGTCTATAGAAGCCTATTGAAGTGTAAGAAAGCTATTTATGTGGCGTTGTACGCAGTCATATGCAACTGGAAAAGATGATGAGCACAACTCAAAGGGCTGTGAATAGTCCAAAAAGAGAGAGAGAGCGAGAGAGAGAAACAACAAAAGTCATGACTGAAAGCATTAATTACTAAGAGAAAAATAATAAATCAAGTGAGTCACTTACACAAGCTCATTAAAGCTAATGCTATCCACTCTATTTTCCTTTTAGCCCAAGAAAGACAAAGGAGGGACAATATCCCATTAAATGCTGTTTTCTCATGCTATTCATTTGAACTAGTAGTACTAGCATGTCAGTGTTTCCTGGATTAAAGTCTGATAGCACTCCAACAGACTCTCTATGAAGGCTCGAGAAAGCACATTTGGAGAAATGAGGGAGTGAAAAAGCAAGGGAATGGCTGAAGCAATAGCGATTGTCAGAGAGAGAAGAGAAGAGAGCGTCTCTAGGTTTATAATGTGTCTAGAGTGTGTGTGGATGTGCGGAGGATGATTTAGAAGGCAAATGGTGTGTGTGCTTGTTGTGTGGTCGTGATGAGCTCCCCCTAACCCCAGAATGCAGATAGAAACCACCAGGGGTAGTTGCGGGGAGCAAGCGTTTGTGATTTATGGCTAGCACTGGGCTGATAAGAAGACTCCCTTCATTTAAGGCCTTATCGCTCGCACTAAAGAAAGGCCACAATTTGCCACGTTCTGTAAAGCCCCAGATGCAACTAATCTCTTCAACCTTGCAGACAATCTGCTTCTGTAAAAACTATAGATCATTCACATGTCTAAGTGATCTGGGCCGTCCCTCTCCGTGCAGCACAAAACCTGCAGCACCGGGGAGGAGAAGAAGAAACAAACTCAAACACACACACACACACACACACACACACACACACACACACACACACACACACACACACACGTGGAGGAAACTGAAAAATGAGTACAAACATAATTACTGCACGATTAAAACTGAAGACATCCAAACTACTGCTGTAGCTAAGCAGCAGTTTTTTCATGTTAGTAAATCATGGTCTATATTGTCATTTGGGCTAGTTAATCATAGAAAGACACTGGTAAATCAAGCAATTAGTGAGCTAATCAAAAATGCTTATTTAACTCAGTTTGGCATTCCTAAATGTTTTGTCTTCAAATGCACAGTAACACAATTGGTCTTTATACTACTTTTACTCTAAAAAAAACATATTCATTTTCTCAAAATAAATATAAATACACTAAAACAGATAAACATGAAAACCACAAAATACACAAACGGGTTTAACACAATGCAAATACTCTTATCTATTATATTAAATATATATAGGCCAACTGTATGACTCATAATCAATAGCAATCACAAATGTAATTACATGCTGATGCTTAGGAGCTCCATTAATTTTTCCTTTTCTTTTTTTCTGTTTACATTCAGTCCATATCTGTTTCTTTTTAAGTTGGAACAAGAACAGCCTAATGCATAAATGGACAAATGTCACAGAGCTCATATGACCTATAGAGATACAGCATATTGAGTGGTCAATAGTATACAATTTTCATACTTCCCATTTAAAAAAAAAAAAAAGCATTCTGTTTTTAAAGATATATAATATACAAATTAATTGGAAGTAAAAACATAACTTTATAATACATATTTTGGCCTCATTACTGTTTTGCATCAGAGTCTGTCTATCCAGTTTTAATTACGCATGCTACTACTATAAGTGCCTCAAACAATAAAAAGCTCAATACAATCATTATGAACCTTGCAAATTTGGTAAAATCCAATGATTTCCAACTCTCAGAAGCACTCATAATATTATGAATATTATAAAGTCACTACCTTTAACAGAGAACTTTGTTTCTCTGTAGACTTGTACACCCTGACACCCAGTAGTTGCGCAGCAATATCATTTGACTGCTTGTGATTTTCTCAAGTGCTTTTCAGTTTTGTGTACCAAATGCATGAGACGGTGTGTGAACAGGTTGTGCTCACAATCATTTAATTCCATTCCATTAGCTTGTTTACATACATTATACTTCAGTATTTATGTATCATATCACTGCAGAGTATCAGTATCTAGTATCATATTGATGCCATTATGATGATCATGATTATTGTAATAAGTCCTAGATTTCAACAGAAAGCCTTGTTTATACGTTTAATCGTATTCATTAACACAATCATAAAGCAAATTACACTTGTTTTTTTTTTTGTTATAAATAACAATTTGTCTGCACACTCAACTTGTTGTTCAAAAGATGATTATAGCCACTTCACTGTTCAAAAAGGAAGAAAAATCCACATGTGATGTTTATGTAGTGGATATTCTAGTCATATGTGGTCCATGTCTTAACAAGTCTAATTAGTCTATGATATGCAGCAGTGTATTTTTACCTTTCTTAAGTATTCATGGAAGCCAGTGATCTGACAAATGGAATTTTTCAGCTCCGCAGAACCTTGAATCGCACACACATACACACACCTTCCTCTTGCTGATAATCCTGTTTATGTCTGCCTTATGGAGTCCAGGTGCAAGACACCACAGTAACTAAACACTTTCCAACACACTATTTACACACACAAAGACAGAAAACACAATACATATTTTACATTTCTGGGGCATTCTAGAGCCATGGATCTAAACTGGTGGGTCAAGACCCAAATGTGGATCACAATACGTTCAGAGAAAAAACATAATCGTACTTTCTATAGTGTAGCAGCATCTACACTTCCCATATATCTTGTTGTTTATGTCAAAGATTATGCTGTACTGTATTTTTGGCAAATTTATCTGTCACTAGCAACACTATACTACACTAACTGCAGGTTCACTTAAGTTGCAACCCTCAAAATATTATAAATATCAATCACATTTTTCTGTTGTTTATGCCAAGGGACTGCAAAGGGATTAATGTGTTTACTTAAGATATTTTTTTTAATCCACATCCACTACATTTGATTTAAAAAATTACCATTTAATTCTTTTAGTTTTTAACAGTATGGGGAAAACATTTGGATGAATGGCGACTAAGGATATATACAGTTCAGCCTGTGCAGTTTATTGTAAGGTTTCTTTAATGTTTCTACACAAACAGTTTTGGGACTAAATTTGGTCATCACTCTATGTCCAATGTTGTGAAACAAAGCCAACTGAGGACCACAGCTCAAAAGGACAAACAGATGGTTACAACAAGTTATTATACACAAGAAACCCTGATTCTCTCTCACACAGGGACTGTGGTTGGGCTGAGGCCCCTGTGGATCATCTCGTCTGAATCTCTCAGCCTTGGCTCCTACAAAAGCCCTCTCTACCTGGCAAGTCATGAGGTGCTGGGAGTGCAACGCCTTGGCCACGTCCATAAAAAGAAGGTCTTCTCGATAAAGGCACAGCTTATGGTGAAGCAAAGACAATTCGACATCATTCGACATCACCCGGCCCATTATACTCCATCTTTGTGCCTATGCTCCCTTGATCCATGCCTGAATCCCTTCTGTATGAACACAGCCACTCTGGGAGTGACGCACACCCAGCATTCAATGGCGTGCTCCCTTTATTGTGGCGGTGTTCCTTTGGGAGAATCCAGGCCCCCTGCTCTTGCCCACGAGGGGTAAGGCAGTTACTTCTATCCATCTCAGCGGGCAGAACCTAGAGGAGGCTTTCCATATTCACTTGAACCAGACATCCAAGCACTTCCTCTCCCTTTCACATGTTTTCTTTCTATCAATTTCTCCTTTTCCATTGCATTTTTCTCTCTCGCTCTCTTTCTTTCTTTCTTTCTCGCTTTCACCCCCTGCCTTGGAGGCTGACAGACAGACGGACTGATGTTATCAGCTGAGCATCTCCAGCTCTGGGGCCCCAATCATTCTCCACAAACAGCCCAGCTCCCCCAGCCCACCTCTGCCTCTCTCCCCTCTGATAAGGCCCAATATCAGTGACGGAACATATTTTATGTATGAAATGCATCCCACAACAAGCAGTCAAGCATTAGGTTTGTTTAAATAGATGATGTTTATCAGGTATTCTCTTTTTAACAGATAGTTTGACATTGTTCTCTCTCTCTCACTCGTTTTCTCTTCCTTGCTAACCATCTTAATATACTGTGTAGTCGCTGGGTTTTTGGAGGGGCTCCAGGGGTAGAAACTCCAGTACTCCATTATTTTAATTGTGGGTCAGGGATTAGCAGTCCTGCTGCTTGCATCACTGAATCAGACTTTAAAACCATCTGTCAGGAAAGCCTGCATTTTTTTTCTCTATTTACAAATCTATTTTTGTGAGC
The DNA here is from genome assembly GCF_001515605.1 of Sinocyclocheilus anshuiensis. Lineage (NCBI taxonomy): Eukaryota > Metazoa > Chordata > Actinopteri > Cypriniformes > Cyprinidae > Sinocyclocheilus > Sinocyclocheilus anshuiensis. The sequence goes on along the minus strand of NW_015558585.1, from coordinate 81,924 downwards.
ACACCCGTCACAAGATTACGTGCCTCGGATTTTCGCTCGTCAGGCAGATGACACTTTTTTCCCCCTCTGCAGGTTGTTGATCGCATCAGATATTGGATGACTTCCCATTTAGGACTGAGGCAATGGTTGTCAGTTTGTGGCCAACATTTCTGTGACGAATAAAATAAGATCTTAGAAATGCCATAAGACTATCTGACATAATAGTTTGTGTGCGGATGAAATTCAAATTCCCTCTTTCACTTGAACAGCAGACGGTGCAAGGACCGGATTACTTGAAAAAGTGAAACACTTTCAATTATGGGCACTTTGACTCACTAGTTTATTTAATTTGTCAATTGACAAATGTCTAATAATGTATATAAATGCTTCACAGAAGATTTTTGTCTTTTTTTCCCCCTGAAACTTCAAAAACGTACGGAGCCCTGCAAATGGCAGGCAGGAAAAAAATATTAGGCGAAAACTTTTTTTTTTTGGATATAATGATTAAAATGTGGACATTTACATGTAGTCAAGATATAAGGAAGATGTTTTTCCTTTTTTACTCAATGGTTACACCACATGACATTTTTAGAGTCATTAGGTGTTTCAACTTTTCTTGACCATTTTCAAAACCATATGACACCCACATGAACACAATAAGTATATTTCTAAGAACTTGAAATTAGTTTTTTTATTTAATATTTTGATCCATCGATTTATAAATTGTGCACATTTTATAAATCGAGATAACAAATTAGTAAATTGTGCACATGATTTAGCAAATCGAGGGAACGAAATAGTAATCGTGTGCACATTTTAGTACATTGAGGGAACGAATTAGTAAATCATGAGCACGATTTTTTTTTTTCATGTGCGGGTCTCCGTAAAAACACTTCGATCACAGAGTAATTTCCACTGAGATTATGTACTTTTTTTGATAACATTCTGTGGTGAAAATTACAGTGATGAAAATTTAATTTTTTTAATAAAATGGCCAACTTTTTTGTTTCGCCAAGTTTAAATATGTTTATTCTAAATACAATCAATTAAATAATATTTTAAAATCAATTAAAAATTATTTCATGAAATTACAGCTTGAATGGAAATTTATATAAGTACGCAAACTTGGAAATGACAGCACAACAGAAAGTCTAAATTTGTATAAAAAAATATTTTAAAAATAAATAAAATAATAAAAAACATTTCACACAATAAATATTTAATTGGCTTGTGTGTAATCAACTTTTAACTTTATCATATATATATATATATATATATATATATATATATATTTTTTCACACACACACACACACACACACACACACACACACACACACACACACACTCAATCAGAGCAGCTGAGTCCTTAGCCATCTTCAAGAATCGGCTAAAAACACATCTCTTCCATCTTTGTTTGACCCTCTAACTCTAGCACTCTCTATTATAATTCTATTCTTTAAAAAAAACACTTGTCCCTTTTAGACTTGCACTCTATTCATTTGCTGCTTGTTTTCTTGAAAAAAAACACACACACTTGCTTTCTAATCTTTTTGTATTCGATCTGTTTTCTTTTCATTTATTATACAATTAACAAAAGCAAAAAAAGACCTCTAACACTAGCTTGCTCTATTCTTTTT
>NW_015558585.1:68289-80204 GCF_001515605.1 Sinocyclocheilus anshuiensis | reverse complement strand
AATTCATTACTTCAGACTTATGTGCCCTCTAGAAGCTTGCGTTCTGCAAGTGAACATCGCTTTATTGTGCCATCGCAAAGAAGCACAAAATCACTTTTACGGACTTTTAAATTAAATGTTCCTTCCCGGTGGAATGATCTGCCCAACTCAATCCGAGCAGCTGAGTCCTCCTTAGCCATCTTCAAGAATGAAGAAACACATCTCTTCCATCTTTATTTGACCCTCTAACTCTAGCACATATATATATATATATATATATATACATACACACACACACACATAAAATTATCCATAGTTGAAGAAACACCCAATTACTGTATGAAAGACTGTAGGTGTTCCATTGCATTGTTCTTCTTCCTTTTTCCATCAGCTATACAAGTGCAAAAAGGTCAAGCTTCACTCTGCTAGCATTGTTAGCATGTTTAGCGCTGTCCCCTTGGGCCATACAGATTTGCAGAGTGTACATCAAATGGGACCAGGCTCCCAAAATACTCTGGGGGGAAGCCAGTGTGTTTCTGCAGATACACTTGTTTGAGTTAGGTGGGGGTACAGAGGGGCGACGGGTCCCCAGCTTTATTTCAATAACAACAGACAGACACAAGGGCCACCTCGTCAGGCTTTAAATCACATGGCAGCGTCCTGATCTACTGATAAGGAGCAGATGCTAGTGAGAGGCAATCACATGGCAGCGTCCTGATCTGCTGATAAGCAGCAGATATTAGTGAGAAGCCAATGGCATGGACGCCCAGCCCTCTTCATTTTGTTTGCATTAGTTTTTTTAAAGAAGACACTTGCGACTCCACAAACCACATGATAGACTAACTACACTATTGCTGACAAAAAGCTTGTATTTATAGGGGGAGAAAATGAGGGAGAGAGAGAATAAGAGGAAAGAGTGTCCTGTCAACTCAACATATTACATTCCAACATCTGCTGTTTCTTGGATCAATGAAACTCATTTTTGTCCTAGTTTATTGAAAAATATAATAAAAATGCAATTTTATAGATATCAATATATATATATATATATATATATATTTTATTTTTTTATTTTTTGATATTATGATTAAGACGTGGACACTTACATGTAGTCAAGATATAAGGAAGATGTTTTTACTTTTTTACTCAATGGTTACACCACATGACATTTTTAGAGTCATTAGGTGTTTCAACTTTTCTTGACAATTTTCTAAACCATATGACACCCACGTGAACACAATAAGTATATTTCTAAGAACTTGAAACTAGTTTTTTTATTTACTATTTTGATTTTAATCATATGTTATTCAATATTGACTATTAAGAGCAGAACACAAATCAAAAAAATCTAAGCCATACTGCTAAACATGTTGGGGCAACTAAGCAGTGAAGCGCTGTGATCAACACTTCATCCCTTGAGAGCCCCATGAGAGGTGCAAATTACACAAATACACAAAGCAAACACAGACATCTTTAGTTTACACGGGTAATCCAATGTTTCAAGCAAATCAGTATTTAAACTGGCAGGTCAAACAGTGCTCATCTCTTTGAGACTAAATACACACACACACACATATATAGTTGTTTAAAAGACCTTGATTACATATGCTAAACGTGGCTTAGCCGTGGTGGCTGGGCTTCTTCAACAGGAGAGGCTGTTGTAAGTTTACTGGAGAAGTTGTAAATATGCGCTAACACTTTTAGCAGTAATCCCTCCACACAAAGCCTGGCAGAGATTAGGAGCCGGTCGCCTGACAGAAAGAGAATCCTCCACCACAATCACATTTTAGCCTCTGCTGAGAGCTGGAGAGGGCATACAGCCCACGCCACTGATATCGCCAATCGTGTGAGGACGAGACCGAAGAAAAGCAACAATACCAAAACCGCTTAGAAGAAAAAAGGAAGGAAAAAAATAAGCCTTTGCCATCAAACTGTTTGTGTACTAGCCGCCATCTTTCAACTGAGCACAATCGGTCACATTTGTACCCCCCAACTGCTTTCTTTTACTGTACAGCCTTGTTTTGATGAGGGAAGCAACTGTATTGTCCAATTAAAACACTGCTACTCTGCAGCATGACCTTATGAACTAGACTTCAGCCACTTCCCTGAAATTCATTGCTATATGAGCAAGCTGCTTGACGCCAGGCCCGGCTGACACATTTGAGGGGACTTGAACTAGAGCAAGAACCAGCCGCAGCCCTGGAGCCCTCCGCATGAATAGACCATAGAAGCCGTTTCATTTGAAAAATCTTCCGCTCTGCACTTGGCTGAACCTACAATAAAAGTTGATAATTGAGAAGCAAGAGGGAAGGATCACTATGACTATTAAAAAAGAAGGGTGTGGAATAGAGGCCCTGGCTTATGTTTAATACAGTTTAACTGATATTTAATATTTTGTGCTTTCTCTCTCTTTCTCTCCCTTTGTCCACATTAAAATACTTCAAAAAGAATTCTAATGAAGTGGAAATTAAAAGGAGCGTAGATTGGGGTTGGAAAGAGAGGCTCCTAATCCCGCTATCTCTTAATAATTCAAAGTCTCTTTTATTTTCTGAATAAAAAAACGGAATTAATCTGGCGCTGTGAAGCTGTCCTCTCTTCTCACTGTTTAAATAAATCCCCGCTCATACATTAAACGCAAGGAGGCCGGCGCTGGCGTGTAGCCAAGCTCTGTGTCAATCCCCTCCTGCCTCTTTTACATTCTCTCCCAACCCTTTTTTATTCCCTTTCTTTTGCTTTTTGCCAGAGAGAGACCCGGGAGAGGAGCTGCGCCACCGGAGAGTCCCTATCTCTAGAACCTGCTCAGCACACGGCCCTATCGCAGCCGGCTTAGACCACTTAGCAATGGCTGGTGGAAGGCACCCTTAGGAAACTTTGTGGAGATATTAGGACACTGGGAAGCCTAATGATATATTACAAAGGCATTGTAAGAGAAAAAGAGATGGCCAATAATAGCCTGACTGAAAGTGGCTACACCAGCTGCTTCGAAAGGAGAGGAGGAACTTCAGGAAAATCTGCTTGCTACGCGTCGTCATGGGCAGGAAATTAACTCTTTGATTTTTGAGGCAGGTTAATAGACAGTCTTGTGATCATGGTACAAACTTGACTGGTATCACTTTTCATCTTTAGAAAATAAAAGTACACAAATATTGTTGACTACTAGGAACAACAAAGTCATACTGAAAGCAGTATTGTGCCATAGAAACTTGGTAAGAAATGAAATGAATGAAAATAAGGCTGTGAAGGACGTAAAGTCTGATCAGTGGGTTGTGTTGGCAAAACATTCTAGAACTTTTGTGAAAATGAACTTAAAAACAGAACAGCATTATGTTATAAAGGGCCGTATGTTGTGCCATTATTAGCAAGTGTGTAAATTCAAGGCAAAAACTGAATAATTTTTTAGCTGTCAACTTCTTATCCCTGAACCACCATCTTTATGTTACAACACTTTAGGTGCTTCATGGGACTGGAGGTGAACATTACATCCTCTACATACCTGTTTCTTAGCACTGAGATGTAGTTGCATCCTGGCTAGACCTGTCTATGCCAAGATATGGCACAGTCTCTGCCTGAAAGAATCCAGAATATCAGAGATTCCTCTGTCTGATCCAGGATCACCAGCAGCATTCCTGGATCTTTTCTTTGTGATGGGAGATTTACAAAATCACTTCCTTTTCCTTATGTTACACACACACTGGCTCTGAATTTGTAGTCTTGAGCCACGTTAAGACAGTCTCCTTGGAGGAAGCAGCTTCGGCACAAACAAAAGCAGAGAAATATGTATCCATTCCTCTGCTGTGACTTATTTGGCAAGAGAAGTCTTTAAAGCATTTTGCCTGCAAATTCAACTTTACGTCTTGCCGAATAGGGAAAGTAGGAAACGGGATCTTTCCGAAATGAACTTTTTCAAACAAATCAGAGTAAATATTTAATCAAATCCCATGATGTATCTACTGCTTATTTTTCTCCACATTATATATTGTGGCTCTACGAGATAAATATGGAAGGAAAACCTTCTCCTTATTCATTTCTCTATTTTTTTGGAGGAAATAAGCATCTTGATCTGTTGAACTAGACTGAAATGAGATTGACATGGCAGTCAAGAGGTTAGGTCTGTTTAAACCCCACCACTCTCTCTTTTCATCAGCCTGTATTGCTCCTCACAGAAATATCTACTTTGTGCCTTATCACATGAAAAAAAAAAAGTATACTGAGAGAGGGGGGTAGAAGGAGGAATAGACAGAGCCTACAGGGAAAGTATAGGTGTGTCTGAAGATCCCCAAAGGCAACATAAAGTCATTTTCCGTGAAGGTGTGCTATTTTTATTTATATCTTTCCCTCGCTCTGTTTCATCATACATACTGTTTGGAGGGCTATCATTATGCCAGACAGAGAGCCGGGGTGAAAACCATTTGCATTACTACCCTGACTGTCTGACTCCAGGCGCTTTGCCATGATACTTTATTCCAAACCATTCAGCCAACCATTATCACTTTGCCCCCCACTCTGTTGTACCTCCCTAACACACACACATAGACAAACACACGCATGCATCCAGCCTGATCGGAAGCATCTCCTGCAACACTGGCACAGAGGTACAGGAGGGACAAGTCTGTGATGAGTGGAGGGAGGTGCAGGGGGGTCCAGGGTGGGGGGAAGGGGGGTCCTATGCGTGTAATTGTCCTGGTGAGCACTCAATACCATCTTAAAGCAAACAGGCAATCTCCAAAGCTGCGCAGACAGGGAGGGAAAGACCCTGTGGCTATGGGGACCCTAATAGGAACTCCTTTCTCCAAGAGATAAATGGGTAAAGTTCCTTTTATTTATCCTGGCTGGCTGTTTGGGACTGGGGCTATTAAAGCACAGCCATGCTATTTATCCCTCCAAAAAGGATTGGTCCCACACAGGGCTGAGGGCAAGAAAGGAGAGGAGAGGGGCGAGAAAGAATGGCGGCCAGTAGAAATTGGCAAAATTGCGAAGTCAAACTGTTTATCTTTTTTATTCCCATGCCTCTTCTTTTCTCTCACACTCTTCTTGAACCGTCCTCTCCATCGGCATTCTCCTCCCTCACTCGCCATTTAACTGTTGTGGAGCATCTCTTGACTCTTTTCAGCCTCTTTTCTTTCCACCAGAGGAACTTTTGAGATGCGTGATTATGTAGCACCTGGCATAAATACAGCGGAGCTCGCAGAGGAAGAGTTGTCCATTCTGTATTTGTCATTGTTGGATAAAGGTGAGCTGATGGTGAGTTTCACAGGCAGATAAAGCAGCCACAGCCGCGTACGTTAATTTCCCAATGCTCACCTAACAATAGATCATCCCCGGCCAGCTTCCCCTCGCTTAACATATCTCCTGCTCTTGTCTTATCCTCTATGTAAGGGTGCTTCCTAAAGCATGCCATGTCAGCTTATATGAAGAGCATGCTGCTCCCTGAAAAGAGACCCTGTAAGCACTCCTCGCCCCAATCATTAAAACAACACACAGGGAAATGTCAGTGCTCAACTCAGCCAGACCTTCTAAATGTTGCTCGGACAGACCAAAACAATTCAAGTGTAATTGCAGGGGACTTGGGAGCCAAAGGTCTCTTGTTAAATGCAGGGCTGTGTCTGTCTCTCCGTTGGAGAAGTGAGTGAGGCCCTGCTTCCAGATAAGGCCAGACAGAAGTTGTGGTTGGAGGGCGATTGGAGTGTTTATACTCTCTTGTGCATTCCTGTGGTCTCTGAACGTCCTGATGTAAAGAACATGCATGTTACACATGCACTGCTGCCTCCCGCCACAGAGATAACACTGTTATATTGTGCTAGAGAAACATTCTCCTGTATTAACGGTCCACTTGTGGCCAGCAGTGTTCAGGACTGAAGCATTGGTTCTCTTTCAATTCATGGAAATCGAATTTAACTAGTCACACTTCTCAGGAACTTGGAACTTGAATGAAAGGAAGAGGAATGTACCGGTACTACATTTCAGAACTAAAATTCAAACAAATGTATCTATTCCATAAGGCCTATAAACTTTTTTTGCTTTTTTTTTGTTTTTCAAAACTTTAAAACGTTCAAAATCCAATTTTGCATCCTGATTAATACCTGCATCCTGTTTTATATTTCACAAAAAGAATATTACATTCAGAACTGTACTGATGTAACAAGAAATAGCTCAAACATATGGTGTCTTTGTCCAAAAACATTGCATCTTGTTTAGGAATAAACGGACACTTGCTCTTGTGGGTCTAATCTTTCCCCATGAGCAAGAACTCTAGTGTCTGTCTTTGAATCCCTCACCGGTGGCAGAGGTGAAGGAGGATTGGGCTAGTAGAGTAGCCATGATGAATGACTGTACTGATCTGATGCCATCTATTTCTGTGCTAACATCCAAGTGGGAATGGCCATATCAAAGAAAGCCTGTTCTTTCTCATCCCCTGTGGAGGAATTCCTTCTGTACTCTGGCATGATAATGAGCTGGGCCTCCTTCAGGCCTTAAACACCTGATTGAGTCGAGCCCTGGTAGTGCCAAACACACTCAGGGAATTACATACTGGGGGATGTTGTCCAATTGGGCCAGACTCTCCTTCAGTAGGAGGCATTTCCTTGGCTTGCCTACTTTGGCAGGAGATGGCGATGCCTCTTTTCTCGCACGGTCTCATGGCAAAAACCCTGGCTGGCCCCATGTTGGATGACACACAGTAGACAGCGAGTGGATGGCGGCTGGGGGGAGGGAGTGCAGTAGTTGAGTTCACAAAATAACACAACATGGAACTGTTACAGCAAGTCTGCTCAGAGGTTAGTGGTAAACGGTCCAGATTTTGCCATGTTTTTGCACAGATGCTGTTACCACACAGTATTCTAGTCTTTACCACACAGTATTCTTGTTTTTTCGATTTTCCTCCTATGATCCCATTTGCAGATGAAAGAAAGACAGAGAAAGACACAAAGCCAGCTCCAACTTCCCTTTGCCAAGCAAGTCTTTAATTTATCAGCAACAAAGACACAACATGGCCATGATTACATAAAGCAGGGAATACAGTGATAATTAAAGCCTAATTGAAAACTCAGAGAGGATCACTGCACCCAATTAAGTACATTTTCTATTAACCCTTAATTACTATACTATAAGGACAATTGAGACCTCAGTTCATCTTTAATTTTATTCTGTATATAAATGTCACATTCATGTCCTTTTGTCAAATTTGATGTTTTATCAATGAATTCAATAATGCATTTTTACAACAACTTTATGTTGTTCCAAACCTATATACATTTTTTTGTGGAATACAAAAGGAAATAATTTAACACCCTTTTCCAATAAAATGACAAGTGACAAAATTCAAGTGACCAAGTGTTTCAAGCTCCAGATAAGCAGTCTACACAACTTGTTTACTATATTCAAAGTCTTCTGAATAGCTTTGTGTGAGGAATAGACAATATAAGAAAATATAAATCATTAGTTGTAAGCTCAGTGAAAAGTGTTATGTTCAATGAATAAAGAAACAGATCAGTCTGATAGTCAGATATCAGTCAGTATAAGGACTGTGTCCTGAGCATCTGCCTGCAACTATCCAGGTGTATGAGGGATGTTTACTCGTTATTTTGTGGACTTTTTTGGCCTGTGAAAGTGATATAACCAACTATCTTTCCATTACCACTGATTATAAATGTCACGTTAAAGCACAATTTTCCCATCTGACTGAGTAACAGAGGGACAGAAGAAGAGACAGAGAGAAAGAGAGTGAAGAAAACCAAGAGCAGTAGAAAAAGGGCAAGTAAGAATCAGGGTCAATGAAACAGCACGGGGATAATATAAGTTTCCTGGGGCAATTGCAGAGAGAAAAAGGGAATATATGCACATGTAAATGAGAGAAAAACGAAAAGCAGGTCACACTGCCATCCGTCCATCCGTTATATATAGAGCAGGTAGAGCTGCCAGAGAGAGCAGGCAGATCGGTAATTTCTGTTCGCCCAAGCATTCACTTGAATACCGATTCACAGAGTGAGAGAATAAAGAAATCTTTCTCTCTCTCTAGGTCACAGTGAGAGTTTCCTCTTTATTGCAGATAATGGCAAAAAATGGCAGAGCATCAAGCTTGGAGAAATTAACTCTCACACCTCCTCATTAATTAATACATCTTAATTGGCCTGCTGCCCCCCGTTGGTCTCCAAATATTATTTAGCTTTTCCTCCACTGGTTTGGAACATTTAACAGAACGTCCTCTATCTTGTCAGGGGAGCGCTTTTGTGCTGATTGTACACATGCCTTTTTGTGTTAACATTAAATTATAAATCTTAAGTTTAAAAAAATAAGTTTTTATCATCTCTCATCTGACACAACTTGCATAAAGTTCATGGTCCTTTCCTTTTTTGCACGCAGTCTCAATTTATTACATCTAATTATTCACGGTTAATTAACCCATTTTTAAATAGTCTAAATAAAAATAAATAAATCTACTATTTTTCAAAGGCTTGGGGTAAGATTTTTTTTTTCAATGTTTTTGAAAGATGTCTCTAATGCTCACCAATGCTCCATTTATTTGATCAAAAATACAGTAAAACAGTAATATTGTGAAAAGTAATTTATTTCTCTGATGGCAAAGCTGAATTTTCAGCAGTGGTCTTCAGTATCACATGATCCTTTAGAAAACATTCGGACCCACTTTATATTAAGTGGCCTTAACAACTATGTACTTACATTTAAATTAATAATTTGATACAATGCACTTATTGTGTACATACATGTTTTTACATTGTACTAAAAATACCTGCATGTAATTACATCTGTAATTAATTTCTGTAATTACATTTATAATTGCACAGTTGACCCATCCCTTACACCTTAACCTACCCATACCACCAAACCTGTCCCTAACCTTACCCATATACCACCTCAATAGCAGCAAAAGTGTTTTGCAATACAATATGAACACAATAAGTACATTGTACTTATTTTTTGATGTAAGTACATAGTAGTTAAGGCCACTTAATATAAAGTGGAGCCAAACATTCTAATATGATGATTTGGTACTCAGGAAACATTTATTATTACTATCAATGTTGAAAACAATTGTGCTGCTTAACATTTTAGTGAAACTCTGATTTCAGGATTTTTGATGAATAGAAAGTCAGAATAGAATGTGAAATAGAAAACTTCTGTAACATTATAAATGTCTTTACTTTGTTCAATTTATTGAATTCTGAATACAACTTTAAAATAAAATAAAATAAAATCAACTAAAATTAAATTAAATTAAAGGGGTCATAAAAAGAACATTATGTTGTGTATTTGGTGTAATGCAATGTGTCTATGCGGTTTAAGGTTCAATAAACACATTATTTTCCACATACTGTACATTATTGTTTCTCCTCTATGCCCCGCCTTTCTGACACTCGTCGATTTTTATAAAGCTCATCGTTCTGAAAAGCGAGGTGTACGCTGATTGGCCAGCTATCCAGTTTGTTGTGATTGGCCGAATACTTCAAGCGTGTGACGGAAATGTTACGCCCCTTGCCATACTGTGATGCCCTGTGTCCTGGCACGATGAGACAAAACCAATAAAACCTATTATAAACAAGGCATTTGTTGCATCCAGTGGGGACATAATTACTGATTATAATGACTTACACTGTCTTTTATGTCTGCATTTGTGATCGGAGAAACGACAAACAACAAATGCTACTCTACATTGCTCAAAACTCGCGTTTGAATCATCAGTGGTACATTCTTTAAATATGAAAACGTGCTTACAGGCTGTGAGTCAGAAGCGCCAGACTGTCCTTGCAAAGTTGGAACTGCCCCACTTTATAGAAACAGCCTTTGTGCGCAGACGGCATTGTAGGCTACTCTCCCAGGTTCAGGAAACAGTCCTCCGTAAACTGCACTGCACACATCTGAATATGTGGGTTGAACTGTTCTGGAACAGTGTTGTAAATACAACTTAACCACTGATAGTACCGACTTCTAGTTGTGCCCTCTTTTCGAAGGCCAAACAAAGTAGTTTACTTTCACAACGAAACACAGCGTCTCCACGACATGGCGGCGGTGGCAACAATAATACAGCGAGAATCAAAGTTACGCCTTCTTTCTTTGCGTGAACATTTGGGCGGTGTTATGCAAATCTTCCCACACAGTGATGTAGGCATGTGGGGGCATGTTTAAACGAGGCGTTTTAGGAGGCCGTGGACGAGCCTTAACTTTTATAAAGAATATCTCTTTGGGTTGTTATGCAAATCTTCCCACACAGTGATGTAGGCATGTGGGGGCATGTTTAAACGAGGCGTTTTAGGAGGCCGTGGACCAGTCTTAACTTTTATAAAGAATATCTCTTTGGGTTTGAGACTTTAGTCTTTGCAACTTTAGGGATATTATCTATGCACGAATGCTTGTAACATCTATGCTTGTAACACTCCAAAGAGAAAGGAAAACTTGAAATTGCATCATATGACGCTTTTAAATAAAATAAAATAAAATAAAATATTTTTATTTACACACATTGAGCCCGTTGTGTGTAAAGGTTAGGAGAAGGTGTTTCTTTGAGCTGTTTTGCTGTGTGATGCGTGTTCGGTGTGGGTTGAAAGGTCGGGCAGTCCTTCCCTGTTGCCCCAGGACCAGTCCAAATTGTAATCCTATTCCTGTGTTTATCAAAGAGAGGAAGAAAGCAGGGAGAGGGAGGCATTGAGCTGACGGCTTGATTGTGATGTTTCTGTCTGATAGCTCTGCTAACCTTATCCATCAATTCCACCTCAGCCTCCCAGCCTGAGACAACCCCCACAGACACACTCACACACACACACACAAACACACACATCCGCCCGACCATCAGTCCTACCACTAACCCTCTCTTACCAGAATGAGACACAGTCCTACACACTCACACAGTCTAGAAAAATCAGATATTTCACATTACCCACTGACTCAAAAAGTTAATGGCTATTAGCAAAGAATAGCAGATGACACACACTCTCTCAAATATCAAAATGTTTTCCCATTTTTAACTTATTCACAAACGCACTTTTGAGCTCAGGTTTTTAAAAGTTCATGATAATAAGGTAAGACCGACAGACACAGATCAAATAAAAATGTCCTTGCTATTTTTTTTATTTTTTAAAATATTTTTTAATATTCACATAGATAATGCAGAAAACAAAACTACAAAATAAATTATAACTGTTTTAAACACGTTTGACCTGATTCAGCATGTGCATGAACCCACACAGAATTGTGGACATACTCTAGATTTAATCATCAGTAGAGGTTTAAATATTTCATCCATTGTTATTAAGGACGTAGCACTATCTGATCACTTCTGTATTTTCTTTGATATATTGATCTCTGTTACCACTGAATCTAGATATGTCTCTGTCAGAAAGAGATGCATTAACGAAAACACTAGTGTGCTATTTATGGAGGCTATATCTTTAACACCAAGCATTTCTGCAGACTCTGTTGATCTTCTCCTTGATTCCTTTAACTCAAAAGTTAAGAATGTTATTGATGACATTGCTCCTGTGAAAGTCAGCAAGAAGACTGGCAGACAGAAATCAGCTTGGAGAAAATCAACAGCAGTTCAGAGTATGAAAAGACAATGCAGAAAAGCTGAGTGGATGTGGCGGAAGACAAAACTTGAAATCTACTATAGCATCTATAAAGACAGCCTTCGTGCTTTCAATGTGGAGCTAGGCAAAGCTACACTGTCATTCTTCTCAAACCTTATAAACAGTAACTTAAACAACACTCGCACTCTTTTTGCTACTGTTGAGAGACTGACAAACCCCCCAAGTCAGATTGCCAGTGAAATGCTCTCTGACAGCAAATGCAATGAGTTTGCTTCCTTCTTTTCTTCTGAGAAGATCATTAATATCAGGCAGGCGATTAGCACATCCTCAAGTTATGCAGAGGTCATACAGATTCGACCGCAATATCAAAAAGAAGATACTGTGTCTATTTTTAAAGCA
>NW_015558585.1:59755-61054 GCF_001515605.1 Sinocyclocheilus anshuiensis | reverse complement strand
CAAAGTTACGCCTTCTTTCTTTGCGTGAACATTTGGGCGGTGTTATGCAAATCTTCCCACACAGTGATGTAGGCATGTGGGGGCATGTTTAAACGAGGCGTTTTAGGAGGCCGTGGACGAGCCTTAACTTTTATAAAGAATATCTCTTTGGGTTTGAGACTTTAGTCTTTGCAACTTTAGGGATATTATCTATGCACGAATGCTTGTAACATCTATGCTTGTAACACTCCAAAGAGAAAGGAAAACTTGAAATTGCATCATATGACGCTTTTAAATAAAATAAAATAAAATAAAATATTTTTATTTACACACATTGAGCCCGTTGTGTGTAAAGGTTAGGAGAAGGTGTTTCTTTGAGCTGTTTTGCTGTGTGATGCGTGTTCGGTGTGGGCTGAAAGGTCGGGCAGTCCTTCCCTGTTGCCCCAGGACCAGTCCAAATTGTAATCCTATTCCTGTGTTTATCAAAGAGAGGAAGAAAGCAGGGAGAGGGAGGCATTGAGCTGACGGCTTGATTGTGATGTTTCTGTCTGATAGCTCTGCTAACCTTATCCATCAATTCCACCTCAGCCTCCCAGCCTGAGACAACCCCCACAGACACACTCACACACACACACACAAACACACACATCCGCCCGACCATCAGTCCTACCACTAACCCTCTCTTACCAGAATGAGACACAGTCCTACACACTCACACAGTCTAGAAAAATCAGATATTTCACATTACCCACTGACTCAAAAAGTTAATGGCTATTAGCAAAGAATAGCAGATGACACACACTCTCTCAAATATCAAAATGTTTTCCCATTTTTAACTTATTCACACACGCACTTTTGAGCTCAGGTTTTTAAAAGTTCATGATAATAAGGTAAGACCGACAGACACAGATCAAATAAAAATGTCCTTGCTATTTTTTTTATTTTTTAAAATATTTTTTAATATTCACATAGATAATGCAGAAACAAAATAAATAAAATAAATTATAACTGTTTTAAACACGTTTGACCTGATTCAGCATGTGCATGAACCCACTGGACATACTGGACATACTCTAGATTTACTCATCAGTAGAGGTCTAAACATTTCATCCATTGTTATAACGGGCGTAGCACTATCTGATCACTTCTGTATTTTCTTTGATATATTGATCTCTGTTACCACTGAATCTAGATATGTCTCTGTCAGAAAGAGATGCATTAACGAAAACACTAGTGTGCTATGATGCATTATGCATTAACGAAAACACTAGTGTGCTATTTATGGAGGCTATATCTTTAACACCAAGCATGACTCTGTTG
>NW_015558585.1:58422-59530 GCF_001515605.1 Sinocyclocheilus anshuiensis | reverse complement strand
CTCTTTTTGCTACTGTTGAGAGACTGACAAACCCCCCAAGTCAGATTGCCAGTGAAATGCTCTCTGACAGCAAATGCAATGGGTTTGCGTCCTTCTTTTCTGAGAAGATTAATAATATCAGGAAGGTGATTAGCACATTCCCAAGTTATGCAGAGGTCAGACAGATTCGACCGCAATATCAAAAAGAAGATACTATGTCTGCTTTTGAAGTTGAATTACTGAAATAAATGAACTTTTCCACGACATTCTAATTTATTGAGATGCACCTGTATATATATATTTTTTTGTATTATTATTATTATTATTATTAATTTTTTTATGGCCATTTTAGAGTTTATAGGCATTATGTTGTCAAAGAAATAAAGTAAAATTGGACTTAACTTTACACTGAATAGGTTAGTAAGTTTTTTTTAATACATTAAAATCATGTTAACAAATGCATTGTTATGAATTTTGGCTATACAATTAAACTATAGGTATTTTAATGTTTACAAATGTACCCTATTTACTTCCATTATAAGTGCATCACTCTTTGTTTTTTTATATAAATAGGAAGAAGCTTCTTCCTATTGCTTCTTCGTTATTATTATTATTATTATTATTATTATTATGCCACAAATGCTGTTGCTTGAGCTTAACTTGTACTGAATGCAGAATAAGCTATTTAGCTATAAGCTATAAACACACTGAGATCAGTACTTGGCTTTTTAACATACATTTATAACACCACGTTTGTTTTGTTCTTTCCCTTAAAATACTTTGATGATCAACCTAAACTACCACTGACAACTGCTGCTACACTGACATGCACAGCTTAAGCTAAATTTATGGAAGTTAACTAAACTGACTCTTAGCCATTAATATCTCCTAATTATAATGTAGTGAAAAATTAGACTGCAGCACACACATTAAAAAATAATGAACGGGGCTCCTAAATGATGTACTGCGCCCATGCGATAACATAGACATCAAACATTCAAAGGAGCATTATTTGCAGATTTTATTTATATAGTGAGTCACAGTGCAAGTGGCATTAATCAGAAAGTACTGAGGCCGTAAAGGTAATCATACACTCTAAAAAATGCTGGGTTGTTTCAACCCAATGTTG
>NW_015558585.1:44024-58309 GCF_001515605.1 Sinocyclocheilus anshuiensis | reverse complement strand
TTTAACCCAACAGTTGGGTTAGTCCATATTTGACCCAACATTGGGTTGAAACAACCCAGCATTTTTTAGAGTATAGAAATTCGACGTCCCCTAAAAGAATCGTCCTCTGAGACCTGTACGCACACACTTATATGCCATCAGTCAGATATACGTGCACAGAGGAGATAAATACCTCCTGACACAGTGGCCCGGGGCAGCGTTTAGCACGCGGAGAGGAGAGATGAAGATGACTCTGACAAAGCCACTGACTGGGAGTCAAACAAGCCCTATTCCTGGAAAAGCTGAACCCGTTTCAGTGTCTCAAACACCTCGGGGTCCTCATGTCACTTCAATACTGTCACATACACTCTGATCCTGTTTAAAACACAGCACTACCTGAGCATTCACATTCCAAACCTGATATTTGTAGAACAACAGAGTTTAATACCTTGATCTCTTTGACCCTGTCTATTACAGTCTAATCTGACATTCAGACATGTGTACTGCCATTTTATTTATTTATTTTTTGCACCACACCAATCAAGCAAGTCAACCAGAGCATGGAGCAGAGTGAAGAAGCTTCCTGAATGTTTAACACTGAGGCCTGTTTATCTTTTTTGGTGTTGTTAGTGGTTTAATTAAGCAAGCCATTTCTTTTCTTCTTTTTTTTAATCAACTGAGTATGACTAATATGAGTCCAGGAAGATATGCAGCACTTCAAATGTGATGTGTTGCTTTTGTGTTAGGACACAATGGCAGCCCGGGCCCAGGGGCCTCTAAATGCTCAAAGAAAGGAGAGAGGTGATATGGAAAGAGCGTTTGAAGGCATAAAGCTATAGACAAATGTAGGTTTAGAAAACATTGTACATATAAATATATAACATTTTAATATTTAACATTGATCTTTTATAGTGTTTTTATATATGGTCTATCTTTTACTGTCATTTTATGCAGTGGTTGTTCTCACTTGGTAAATAACTGTTACGGTGCTGACAAGACGTGAGACGTGCGGATCCATGTGCAAGCTTTTATTTAAAGCAGAAGAGGTCAGAAACACAGGCAGGGTCGAACAATGGCAAACAGGTATATGGCGGGCAAGACACAAGAATAATCCTAGGGCTAGCGTAGGTCAACGATCGGCGAACAGAATCAAAAGGGCGAGACTAGAGGGATAAATCCAGGAAAACAGGCAAAGATCAGAAACCAAGAAAACAGACAGGGCAAGACTAGGCTAGGACTGGGAAACTAACGAGGGCTCTGTAAAGTAGCTATCACTGCTGGCGATAAGCGCATACAATACTCAGCAGTTTGATAGGAGTCAGATTGAGTGTTAAATAGTGAGTGAGTGATATGATACAGCTGTGTGCAATCAGTGCTGTGTGCAATCAGTGCTGTGTGCAATCAGTGCAATGGATGATGGGATATGTAGTCCGGGGTGATATGCAACAGTGTGTAGTGCGAGAGTCAATGAAATGCAGACGGAAGTTCATGGACCGGGTACGTAACGATAACAGTGTATTTTTAACCGTATTTCTTCTTTAGCTGAGCTATTAGTTTAACTAGTAACATTTTTACAATAGTTGGTTAAGACATAAGTTTCTTGAAGTAACTCTAGTCAATCATTTTACCTCAAACATTTGTGGTGTTAGTTCAAGAATTAAACCTTACTGTAAAGTGTTACACTTTAACTATATCTCACTTCTGGTAGAATCACAACTTTTATAAATCACATAGATTTTCAGTAATAAAGCTATATTATTCAAATATTTCAGCAAACAAATTATGCATACCTTTTGTTCAGACTGTTTAGAAAATAGACATGCTGATTCTTATAAATGAATAATTTTGCAAAACTGTCTGAATCAGTCCATGATTCTGTCTGTATTATTTGGACAACTGACTCACTGAATGAATAGTTTGGACAACTGCATTTTTTTTTTACTTGGTAAAACAGTAAAGGAACACTTTACAACCCCCCCCCTCAAAAAAAAAAAAACTAAAATAAAAACAAAAACAAAAAGAGCGCTGGATAAAGTGGACATTTAAATGCATTCCATCATTTGTCAATAATAAGAAAAATGTTTTTTAATTCCAAACCTTATATAAGCAGCTCAAGAATAAATTTACCAACCAAGAGTATATAAAAACAACAAAAGTACACCAAAACAGTAACCATAATTCTAAACCTTCCTGTTTATATGCTAATGGTATGAGAAAGAAAGAAAGAAAGAAAGAAAGAAAGAAAGAAAGAAAGAAAGAAAGAAAGAAAGAAAGAAAGAAAGAAAGAAAGAAAGAAAAAGAAAGAAAGAAAGACTGTCCTCTAAAAATATTAGCAGAGGGAAGGACGGATGGCAGAAGAGATGAGAGAGCAAGACGAGAAGAAGGGAAGAGAGAAAGAGGAATTGGCCCTTTGAGGACTTTAAAGAGAAAGCCACCATGAGGAGAAGGGAAAGAAAATGTTTACTCAGGGAATTAGTTCAGGATCATTGTGTGTGCGCGAGGGCATTAGTTCCCTGGCTTAATTTCAGGGCCCAAGTGGCTCAAGCAGAGCTCTCTCTAGGCCAGGCCTAATTACCACAGGACCAGGGCCATTAAAATGCTTAACTAACCTCGTTTCTCCAAAACGCACAGATTAGCAGCAGCCTCCAGCAAAGTAGCGGGGATAACCCTGCTGCCTAATACCCCCTTTGATTTATTTTTGTAAAAGAGAGGGGCGAGGGAGCGAAGTGGTAACCACAGAGAACTGGCACTGCGTACGCACTCAAACTTTAAGCGTAATGAAAAGATTCAAACTTCTGTGTCCACACACTGAGGAGGATTTGGGGTTGAAACCACAGCTATTCACAATGCCATCCTACACACAGATCTGAGTTAAAACAAAAACTAGGGCTGCTGATCGATTCAAACTTGTATTCAAATGAATTACATGACATACCAATTAATTAATGAAAATAATCACATTTAATGGCACATATCAATATTTACTAATAAAACACCCAAATAAACATGATTCAAAGGCATTACATCATTATGACAGATGACAAAACTGAATAGACAAAAAGTGGCTTTAGATGGCAGTTTATTGTTTATATTTATTAAACTGACGCTGGTAGGTCACATGATAGTAACAATTGGTGGATGTAGTAAGTCTGAATTTCATTTATACTACCCATATTCATACTATATAGTACTACGCACTTCTTTAATGGTCTTGAAGTACAAATTCAAATGTAGTACTCAGACAGTATGCGATTTTGGATGCACTGTTAGTCTTAGTTGATAGCAAACGAAGTTGAATTTCCTCAAATATAAATGACGTTTACAAAATGTGCACCTTAAATGATCTGAAAAGATCTTTAAATCATGCACACAACTGTTACTTTCAAGGAAGGGCAAAATCAAAAGCCTGTGGTTGTAATCGCTAATAATCTCATCAAATGGTCCCGATGAAATCATGCAACATTCAGGCCATTTTTTTACACTGATACTTCACAAACCGAGTGCCGTGATCTCGTCAGTATTTGTTACTGGACAGGTGCTTGTGAAAACTGATGATGATGTCAAGGTAACGTTGGCAAACTGTGTCCCTGTGTCACCTGCACACCATCAGTGAACATCTCTCGCAGTTTCCATGGTCACATCCTTTCGGAAAATATGTTTTCCCTCTGGATTCGCTCTTTATCATGTTTCATAAATTACTCAGATGTTTGCATTTTGACGATCATTGTTATTCCTTGTCATTTGTCATGTGTGACGAGAGACAAAAGATGAATATTTTAGAATCAATTTGCATAATTCAATAAATAGACATACTTAAACTAGGATGCAAAATAATGTCGTGTGCAGCACAATGTTTATGTAAATGATTGGTGTCAAGATGCCTGTAGACTATGCAAGCGTCGATCATGCTTTGGCAATCCTTAAAATGCATTTGCTGTGCTACCCACTTTTTTGTTCACAGGACTGAAAGGAAGAGAATATGGCACCTCAGAGCAATACTGTCAGCTTTGTCCAACACACTAAGGGTGGGATTTGCTTTATTTTGACAATTGTGTGTGATTACTGCAGCCAAATATGACAGTAACTGTATTTTGTTCATCATGATAATACCCTTATTGTCAGTTATCACTTTGTTTTATGCATGTTCTCACCATTTGATTTAATTCTCTCTGTGCCTACAATGATAAAAAAGGATTAGTTCACCCAAAAATGAGCATGTTGTCATCATTTCCTCACCCTCATGTCATTCCAAACTCGTCTGACTTTCTCTGAAACACAAAAAGAGAAATTCTGAATTATGTACTGTTTGCTCTTCTCCATGCAATCATCGTGGGTGGAGACTGACTGACATCCAAGCTTCAAAAATGTCACAAAAGCATCATCAAATTATCATTAAAATATATTAAAAATCATATGTGCAGTATTCCGTCTTCAAACTAATTCTTCACTCTTAATCTTCCCCTCCAATGAGCTGTTAACTGTTGCTACTGGATCAATGAGTCAGTAGGTTGGACTAGTGATCCGTTTTGTAAACAAATCATTCAGACCTGTTGTATAAACTGAATCAACCAATTATTTGAAAATACAGGACTGAACAGAATGTGAAAACAACTTACACTCCAAGAAAAGTGTGTAAAAAATATATATATATTTTTTCAAAGTTAAAATGAATATTGTTGGAGAAAATAATTTAATTTAATGTGTTATACAGTATGGCATTTCTTTGTAATTATTTGTGAAATTATCCATTTCTGAGTGAAATAGTTTCAAAGTAAATCCTACACTGAATTTTTTATTTTTTTTATAGTGTACTGTGTTAATATGAAGGGTAATTCCATGCAATTTTTTCACTGGTGTTTTAACCATATTTTGAATTATGCTTTGCATTGCATTGTGTTTTAGTGTTGAAAAAAAAAAAAGAAAACTTAAAGGAAAGGGTACTGGTAATTTTCTGCCAGATCTTATCTTAGATTTTTGTACATTTCGGCCTGTTTCTCAGACAAAGCTATTTCACAGTGTTTCAGAAGGCTTGAAATCCAGCACACATGTCATATGTACTACTTGTATGATACTTTAATCTTGCTATTTTTACATTTTTGCAAGCCCTCATTCATTATTTTCAAAGTTGTACAGGTTTGGTAAGACATGATGATGAATAAACAAATCTGTGTGAACTATCACTTTAACTCAGGTAAGTGAACCCTACAGATGAACAGTCATCCTTTTTATTGCCCTGTTTGAAAAGCATTATCTGCTGGATGAAATCCAACAAGCCTTTCTATTTCCAAAAATGTAGTTTAATAATACGGTTTACGTTTGAGCAAAAGAGAGTGCACGGCTAATCAGAAGGGAATAAGCATTGATAATTATTTAACTTCTACAGAACAACATAATCCCTTTAAGGATGTGTTTTTCTTAGAAAAAGCAGAAAACGGGAACGCAACAAAAATAAATAAATATATAAGAGCATAAAAATGCAGGCCTGACTGGAGTGTGTGGTGTCATGGGAGGTGTAGTGTGGAGAGAAGATAGTGCCTAAGCTAGCTAATGGCATCTTTGTTTTCAGTCAATGCAGTGCTGTGTTCTCCAGGGCATTGCAATATGTCTTTGACAAAGCCAGTATTCCACAGTTCTTCACTTTAGCTCAAGCCACCGGGACACCTTGGTTTATTTATCTTTCAATCAAGCCCCAGCGGTCACAGCTGAGTGGTCAGCAGCTGCCAGAAGAGAAGCCATTTTCCTGAGGACATGTATCTAAGTCACACCTACTTGAGGACGGCAGATTCCAAGACAAAGAAACTAAGACACAAACCCTTTCAAGCGGAATTTGTTCCACGTGGTATGTTTTTGAAAAGGAATCTGGATGTCTTGGATTTTCCTCATGCTGCTGCACGAACAAACAAACAGCGAGCGTCGTGGTAGGACACAGAGAGAAGTTATTGTCACATATTTATGTCCGCCGAGGATTTATTATTGTTACCCGGAATTTCATTCTGGCTCTCTTTTGACAAAAATAAATGACTGAGAGACCTTGAAAGTTTCATTTAAAATAAGAGCTTGTCTTGCAGTCAAGACTTTCAAATAAAACAATCGCTTGACTGCTGCGGCTCCAGTGATGTGGAGGAAAGAAGTCTGGAACTGATATTTATTCCTCTGCCCTTGGAGATGGGATTCGCAATGCCAATTCATCGGCATTTCTGCGTCGCAGATGGACACACAGGCCACCAAAGTCCTTTTCCATTAGATCACCTCCGATCGTTTATCTTGACGCTCAGAAAAAATTACGTGACAAACGCTTCGGTTAATCTGCTACTGTAGAGCAACAATTAACTTGTAGTTCCCGGTAAAAAAAACAGCCAATGTGAAAGGGCATGTCATAGAAACATTGAATAATGGCTTTAGACCCAGCTTTTGGGCCTATATCGGCATTTGAGTAATGAAAAGGCTGAAAAGGAGGAAAATGTTTAGTACTCCTAGATACTTTTATTGCGAGAGAAAAGGCATCATATACTTGTATAGCGTGTCTTAAGTGCTTATCTATCAGGCAGCTGAAACCCTATTCTGGATGTGCCTAAAACTAACATGAGCCCAGTTTTGCCTTTAATTTCTTGTTAAACTCAATCAGATTACCTTTGTGGCACTGTGAAGTAGACTGCTCCTCCGCTATTGAATTATGCTATTAGCACAGCTGGGCTCTTAAAACAGATAAGCACTGCTAGGCTTGTTAAGGAAGAGTTTTTTTTTTCCTCCTTCATCCACATGGTCTCTGTCAAAGCCCTGTGTCAGGCTGGGTTTACATCCTGTATGGCCCAATGAGTTTGTGGTTGTCACAAGGTGCTCTGCTCATGAGTCAGGTTGTAATCTCAAGTATTTTGAGAGTGTGCAAAAATATAAATCAACAAGCAAGTTTAGCAACAGTTTTAAATTTTAAAACACCAGCTGCTTATAAATATGTATGTATACAGTAAATATATTGTATGCATCCATGAGAATTTATTGAATAATATTTTTTTATAATTTCAATGAATACAATTCATTGTACACTGAAAAAACAACTAGTACAATTTACTTAATGTATACCAAAAGCTTTTTAGGCAATTTTAAGTAAACGTACACTTAAACTAAAGGTCTTTTCACAGCAAGAACATATAATGATAACTATGTTATCGTCCATGGCAACGTATAAAGTTATGTTTATTTATTCTAAGCATATGCTTCAGTTGCATTTTGTGAACATAACAGTATGTGCTTTAAAGTAAGAAGAATTCTAATTGGCTGCTCTGAAAGGGATTCTAACAATATTGTTCCTCTGTGACATTGTTGTGAGAGCAGTTTTTTAAACATTTTGGTTATGGTTATCTTTTTAGTTATTGTACTTGGTGTGAATGGGCCTTAACTTGCTCAATGTTAAGAGTAGTACATATTTTCTGCTGTATTGATTTCTTCTAAGGAATTTTTCAGTGTACTCATAATCCATACATTTAGTGAGAAAATGTTGTGATGTTTAATATGAAAATAAATATGATTTGATTACTTTAGAATATATTTGTGTCCAAGTTGTCATGTGACTGTCTTGTTGTAAGGGTCACATCTCACGATTTTTATATAAACAAACATTTTACACCAGATTGCAGTAAATTGCAGCTGTAAGTAAAGTAAACTGATAATAAATAAATAAATAAATAAATAAATAAATATAATAATAATAATAATAATAATAATAATATAAAAAAAAAACACTGGACACTTAACTTCTGTTTATCTGTGTATAAATGTTCCTTTGGATAGGATATACATTACGTGCAAAAGTCTTAGGCCACTAGTATTTTCAGGATTTAAATTTTCTTTTGCCATTAATTGTAATAATCCAGTGATATTTTTGTATGTTTTGTATATTTTGGAATGTTTGGCAATGCAAACTGATATTTCCTACTGACAGACAACAGCAAACGATGGCTAAAAACCATTTTTGGTAGTGAAAATACTAATGGCCTAAGACTTTTGCACAGTAGTGTATATACTCCCTGCAATTTGGAATCCCACTTAAGTCAAGTCTGATTCACAGGGCACTATCGTACAATTGAAATGTAACATATTTTCAAGAAAATTACGAGCTAAATGGTGTATAGCCTACAACTTACCTTGCCACCCCTGAAAACCAAATTGTGCTAAAAAGTGTTAAAAATGCATTTGGTGAATTATTTGTTTAATTTGATGGATTACAATGATTACAGACTATTTTAGATGATGGAAAATCAAGTCAAATGTCATATTCATGTCATCAAATGAATAAATAACCAGAGACATGCAAACATGCGTAATTTCTTCTTAATATTGATTGCAGCACCACATACATGAAGGAAAGCACAGATAGTAGACTGAACGTTGTGTCACAAGTTTTCGCTTTAGAGCAGATTTCCATTTTTAGCTGTTTTCTGAGATACAGGTAGACCACATTCAGAGAAATCCTCGTCTGTCTTCATCTACTTAATATTCTGACCATGAAAGTGTTTAACCCCCACAAAAGATATCAGATAACTTTTTCTTCCTCTCCACAGATGATATTAAGTGCCTGCCATTATCTCAGTAGGTCTGTATCATATTAGAATCTGCAATCGGGTCAGAAAGTATACAGGGCTCTTGTCTCGCCCACTGCTGCAGAATTACTTTCTGCCACACAATGCCTGCTGAATGGGTGGAAGCTTTGTCATTTAAACTGCATAAAGAGGCCAGAAATTGATTTTTATTGTAGATCTTCATATCTAATAAAGCTCAGAGGATCTCTTTTCTTCAGTGTCTGAATGGCCACTGAATGCTTTCAATCTACTTCTGTGTTTCATGCATAAAAGTGGAGGCCTGGACGAATTAGAGAGGGAGGGGGCCGCAACGCCAGTGAAAAGCGAGGCTGCTTTTTTTTCTCCAAGGGAGGCAGATCTGGGGAGGAGGGAGAAGGTGAAGTAGATGGGGGTAATTGAAAAAGGAACTGATTTTTCCCTCTTCTTTTTAAGAAGAATGTGTTCTTTTCAATGAGAAAAAAAAAAAAAAACAGAACCAGAGCTAGATTTTGCTAAATTAAAAGAGGGCCCATGGAGAAGTCCAGCATGAATGTGAAAAAAATAAAAAGATTCTTCATATTTTTAATTTCAGTCAAAGGGAGCTCACCTGGTTCACTGCCCAGGTTTTCGGAAGAAAGTGCATCTCGAACCCTGAGACGGCTTCAATGAGCCATTTAGTATTTTATTTTCCTTCAACATTTCTGCCTGAGCGATCATCCTTTGCGGCTAAATGCTTTACCTTGCTTACAGAGCTCCTTGCTGAATTTTACTAATTTCCCCTCATTGCGCGTAATCCTAAACATGTAAACAAAATTTGTTTTCACGCGACTGAATATGATTAATTATCTCGGAGTAATCCAGCTCCACTCACAAAGACTTTTCAGAGGACATTACAATTTACAAACTGACAACCATGATAGTTGGGAGCGCTCTGTATGTCTTAGATTAAAGGTCACAGAGAGAGAGCGAGCAGAACTCAGGAAAACATTAAGTTAGGTTAGGGCATATGCAATCGTAGCCACTTCACACACTCATGGAAGCAACAACTGCCTCGAACGAGAAAAAGAAAATGAAAATGGAATTCTGCATATTTGCCACCAAAACATATGGCTGCGCCTAATGCCATTTAACACTTGGGGCTGGGTTTAATCAAACTTCTGCAATTAAAAACACAAATTAGATACAAACAGCTGAAAGTTGGGTAATGATACACAGGGGGATGGCAGACTTAGAGCGAAAGCTATACACTCCCCAGTAATCTTGACAAAGACATCTCACTACAAGCTCTGCGTACCAACATCAACACACACTGTTTTGCATTTAAGTGTCTATATTCTAACATCCCATATGAATAAAATGATGAAATATTGACAATAACATATGCATGTCATGTCACAATTCAATTTCCAACCCTTTGTCCTTCTACTGTCCTATATATTAAAGCAAAAATGTCCATAAACAAAAATAAAAAATAAAATAAAACAGCAGTAAATACAGGGCCTAGTGTCAAAGTGTTATGAAGATGTTTGTCAGTGACACTGTTAACTTAATTGCGCTTCTACTTCATTTCCCCAGTAAGTTACAAGGGGAAAACAGAGTTTAATAACAGTAGTAAATACAATTTAAAGCAAAACAGTATTATGATTTTGTTTGACCAAAAGCTGCCGTTGTTATCAGACTTCTTAGGTTAAGCAAAAATTAAGTTAAACTGATGGTGTCATAAGCAATTCAGTCCATCTTGGAGCCCATGTTAGCTGTTGCTAATGCTAATGATGAAAAGCTGTAAGGATTGCTATGATTATGTGAAAGGTAAGTGACTTGTGTAGAGATATAGATTAAAGCTAGCATGCTATGTTATGTAGTACACTGAGCGGTTAGCTTGCAAAATCTAAGCTAATTTAAGAAAAAAAAAACAAAGAATGAGAATTATGTGTAGTTTAGTCATGTAACTATATGTAACATATGATTTAAGGTCGTAATAACATAGTTATAAAAAAAACATAGTAATTACACAGACAACAAATACATCAAACTGATTTTGTAGGATTTTTAATCAGGCACTGAATATCCATTAAAAGTTCTATCAGCACTCTTTCACAATAGAAATGGGTGACCTAAATTATTATTATCAGATAATTATTATCAGACAATATTTGTAAGAATTAACAATATATTTTATGATTTTGAATGATAAGAATTGGACTCCTTGGATTGAAGAGTCAGGGCTGTACGTTAACTTTTTTTGCACATAGCACTGGTGCTACAGAGGTTGAAAGTTTTGTAGCACAGGCCAAACAGTTGTAGCACAAGTATAAAACGTTGGTTATCATGTCTGAAAACAAACACAAGTAATGGAGTTAATCATTTAAACAGGCATTGATGTTCCATACAGAGCACAAAAAATATAAACAATCACAAAAATTGTTTTAGATAAAAAGTTTTTTCTTAATTTGATAAAAATGGAAGAGTGCAGAAACATAACACCTCTTACACCTCAACAAAATATAAAATAAAAAATGGCAGACATTTAGGCCAAAGTGCAAGGGCAAAGATAAAAATCCTTGTCATTATTTTATCTTTGAGTTTCTTTTTTCTGCTGAACATAATTTTAATTTTTTTTTTTTTTAAGAATGTGGGTAAGCAAGCAGTTGGTCCCCAGTTACTTCCATCTTATTTTTTTCCTACTATAAAAGTCAATTATGGGGACCAGCTAATGTTTGGTTACCCACATTCTTCAAAATATCTTCTTTTGTGTTCAGCACAAGAAAGAAATTAATACAGGTTTGGGACAACATGTGAGTGAGTAAATAATGACAGAAATTATATTTTTGGGTGAACTATTCCTTTAATGACAGTCGGCAGCATGTTTAGTACTCGCTTTAAGAGCTGCACGCATCCGTTTCTCTCTCAACTGTTTACTTTCATTTTAGACGTAACCAACTGAGTCTATATGTAAACCTTGTGCGTTTTTGACAGTATTAGAGCAAAATTAATCAGACGCAAAAGACCGGTAATTAGGCGCATCCGTTTCTCTCTCAACTGTTTACTTTCATTTTAGACGTAACCAACTGAGTCTATATGTAAACCTTGTGCGTTTTTTGACAGTATTAGAGCAAAATTAATCAGACGCAAAAGACCGGTAATTAGGTGCTGTTTGACAGGTTTTTGTGCACGCGTTTCCGGTGTATGCACTGAGAAAAAGCGCATGTCAGAACAGCGCGCAAATTAAATGTTTAACCGGCAAGGCTTTAAAGCACATGCAAATAATGTACTTTTGTGGTTGCGCATAGGTGCAGTGTCCTGTGAGTGTAACTCTACCGCTCAGTTAACATTTGAAGTGAATATATGTGGTGTTGTACAGTATATTATACAGACGGAGGCGCCAGAACTGCAGCTGATAATATGAGCTGTACCACGATACTACACTATTTCTAGAAAAAGCAGATCGTGGAGACATTTTAATCGTCTACAATCAGAAATTGTCATATCGCACACCCCTAGTATAATCAATCTCTCACACACACAAACAAGCACAATGAAATCACTTCACACTATTAAGTGGCTTTGTTATGAACATATATGTCGCATTGTACAGCCCTGGGAGTAAAAGCAGAATAAAGGTTTTTGAGCTCATGGTGACACCTGAAAGTTTGACTGGGAGACCCGCAAATCAGTTAGGGGATTATTCAGACCCATCCCAAGAAGTCTTTCACAAATTCCTCTAATCAGACTCCTATGGCATGAGTATGTAGGATAATAGTAAATGTAGAAAAACATGCCACTGCATTCACAGAAAAATAAGAATTGCTTTCATGCACAAACCTTATGATGCAAATCTTAAATATGAGGTACTGCAAATCCAGAAATATCATAGGAAACATTTCATATCCAATGTATCAGTTGACCGTTTAAAATAAAGAGTTAGTAACATATGATTTATGCATTTTTGCACCAGTCTCAAGTTAGACGCTCACGGTTATAGCCAGCATGTATGTGTCACATTCAAATATGAGATGTCACACAGTTCATTTTTCTTTCGCCACTTGCCAAATGCTGAAGGACAATAACATCTGCTGACTCCTCGGCTCTAAAAGAGCCATGTAAATCACACCATTCACAACACAGCTGCAGCTGGCCCAGGCCAAGGTGAGCTTGCGTAGACACCATGGGCCCGACACAGATCTACCCCTCTACATTACTGAGGAGAGTGAGAGAAGAGGGAGGTGGAGGAAGGGAGGAGGCTTTGAGAGGATTCTTTATGTAGCTCTGTGTATTTCTTTCATGTTGTCCAGCCAGTAACTGAGTTGGCTTGCCGGAGGTGATGGCTAATTCACACCCTCAGATCAGGAGCATGAAATGAGAGAGGAGAGCAGAAGGGGAAAGCCCTGGGGTTAACGATAACTCTCCCTGCACATATATCCAACACCATTTCATATAAATCTGCCCAAATGGTTTCATTTGAGATGATCCCTGGCATCTCCTGAGCGCACACACATGCATATAATCTCATATGACATAGCATATGCACTCTCATAACAATCTACTGTACACCAAAAACACGTTGAAGGATGATAAGTTAATAAATAAGTCATTTAATTATAGATTAAATCTAGTTTATCAATCTAAAGTTGATTCAGATAATTTTATATTATTATGATTAACCACACATTCGTTTGGCTCTGATGGAGATATTTTGGAGTCACACAATCACCAAAATAAACAAAAGGTTACACTGTATTACACTGGTAACAAAACAAAAAAACAACAACATTAACTTCACAAATCTTTGACTTCTCAGTTGAACAAGCTTGTGGATAAAGAATTTCTGCCTGCTTTCTCCACCAAAAACCCCTCTTTAAAGTTATTTAAAATTTTCCAGCAAGGCTTTGAGAAATCTGTTTGTTTGAGGGCAGCATTAGATGTGACCAGCTTTTTATTGTGACATAAAACCACATTTCTTCCTCGGCAGATTAAAAATAAAATCGGTTAATAAGAAAAGCTGTCAGCGGTAGAAAACGGCTTACATAATCCATTTATCCTCCAAGCAATAAAGATATTGGTCCTTGGGAGTCTATCTTCCCTCTTATGTTATTTCGCCCAAAACATTATCTTCTATGCATTCAGATGGATTATGAAGTCATATGGTAGATAGAAGGAAAATGACAGATACAATAAAATATAATATCCTTTCAGTTCTCCTCACATCCTCTCACAGAAGGCTACACGTATGTGCACACACATAGGCGAAAAAGGGAAGGAGAGATAGAGAACGAAGGAGAAAAAAGTAAACAGAGATGGAGCACGAGCTGAAGAAAAGAGCAGCCGGGGCAGGCAACAGTGTTTTGAAATGCTGATATGATGAGAAAGCGATTGGACTGACTTCTAGAGACTGACAGTGTTTTTTTTTAGGGTTTCACAGGGATTTATGCAAAATAAATGTCAAAATAAATAAAATAAATTTAATTATATTATAGTAGTCATTTTAACAGTAATCAATTCTTTTTTGGAGGACTCATACAAGGGTCAAACAGATTTTGACTTTTCCTTGCCATCTAAATTTCACGTCATAACTCATGATAGTTGCCTAGTGAAGACTCATCTGTGCGTTCTTGTGTCTATAGAGTTTTTATTCATTTTCGTTTCAGTTGTACTTATTTTAGTGCGTCAAGGCAATATTTAATTTAGGTAATTAAATAAAAATGAGAACAAAATATATATTTTATATGGTTTTTTTTTTTTTTTTTTTTATTT
>NW_015558585.1:37782-43918 GCF_001515605.1 Sinocyclocheilus anshuiensis | reverse complement strand
ACGAGCTGAAGAAACGAGCAGCCGGGGCAGGCAACAGTGTTTTGAAATGCTGATATGATGAGAAAGCGATTGGACTGACTTCTAGAGAGGTCACAGCATCCCTCTCCTGTTACTCGCCTCCGTACCTGCTTTTAAATGGTCACAATTCTACTTCCTGCAGGCCTGCCAGCCCACTACTTCCTGCGAAACAGACAACGCTGTAATATACAGTACAACAAGGATGACAATAAAACTTACTGTATGATGCTTTTCACAACACTGTTCCACAGCAGATCTTTGTTGTGCAGGAAATGTTATGTGGCTACATTTTATCTGAAAAGACAGACAAACAAACAAACAAACAAGTTGGAAAAAAATAAATAAATAACTTAAGGCTCAGCTAGTTAGCATGGCCCAATTAGCCCCTGCTGGTAGATGTCATAATTACTCCTTCTAAACACAAAAAGCTTATATATTTTTTATTTATTTATTCATCTATTGCAAACAAAATATTAATCTCAAATTTATTCTTTATTCTACAAATATTTTTTAAACTCTTTTGCCCTAATAAATGTTTTAAATATGTCACTGTGAAACAGATTTTGACTTTTCCTTGCCATCTAAATTTCACGTCATAACTCATGATAGTTGCCTAGTGAAGACTCATCTGTGCGTTCTTGTGTCTATAGAGTTTTTATTCATTTTCGTTTCAGTTGTACTTATTTTAGTGCGTCAAGGCAATATTTAATTTAGGTAATTAAATAAAAATGAGAACAAAATATATATTTTATATGGTTTTTTTTTTATTTTTTTTATTTTAGTCCAATTCTATTTTCAGTTAACTATAATAATCCGGCTTAGGCACATGACATTTACATTTTAGATATTGCAGATTTCACCAGCCAAGCAACTGCCATTTAGATTAACAGAAATGCTAATGGATAGTTCTATCCAGGAATTATAAAAGCTCCTGGATCAAAACAAACAAATTAATTAATTAATATAAATGCATGAATACACATTATCTCCCACCCATGACAATGATGAATACGCTGATATATATCCTTTAGCACTGCAGTATATCTGTGGCTCCACTTGAAGCTGATGAGTATTTAATATGTTCGCTTAATGGTGATAATAGCCCATTTCTCAAAGAGGTCTTGTCCACTCTGGTTTCTGAGGGTCTGGATAGATTGAGGATGGGGGTGAGGGGAGAGCAGTCAGTGTCTGCCTGTGAACTGACTCTGTTATGTTTAATCAGGCCGGTTTGGCTGGTAATGAATTTTGATTACGCCTGTTAATGGCAGCAGAGTGTAAAGTCAGGAGATGGGGGGAGGTCAGGAAAGAGAGGGGGTGAAATATTAATATCTTCTAAAATGATGCATGAATCCCTTGTGTGTAATTTCCTTCACTCGCCTTGTCCGCTATTAAACAGTTAGCACTTCATCATTAGAGAGGGAACTTTTTGCTTTTCCATTCAGCTCTCTGTAATGGCCACTCGTTGATTAATGCAGATCTTTATTCATTAGTTTTTCATCACTGTGGTTTTAAGTGATCATTGCATATCCATCATGTGGTAACAGGAAGTGTGTGCAAGTGGAGCGCTTAGACTGCATAGGCCTGCCGCACCAAACCGTGAATTTAAGGGAGTGGTTTTGCAGAGGGTGGGGAGGAGCAATAACTCACATTGTCTCCAGCCTGTCCCCCTGCACTCAATGAGAGGTGATTGTCTCCTCGTGTCTGCACACACCCACCTATTAAAATGCAATCACTTTCATTTATAAAAAGCAAAAAGAGCTGAAAATGCACAAAACATTATTTGATTAAGAGTGGTTGCCTGCGGAGGATCTTATTAAATGCTAAAGAGCTCACAGAGAGTAAATGGATATGAAGTCCAAATAGCCAGGGACTTTTTTGTATATTCATTTAAAAGGCCAGTGTAAAAGGTCATTTTGAGGACTGGACAGGTATGTAAAATATACAGACTGATAAAGCAAATTGTCAATGCTATCAAGGGGAAAGTGAAAGGAGGAAATAAACCTTATAGTAACCCCTTAAAAAATACAATACATTAAACCTATTCAATTGTTGTAAATACTCACAGCAGAGGGAAATGTATTGGTTTATTCTAAGTCAGTTAGCATACTATGTGGAGCTCTACATGATATAAAATTCCCTTGTGTTTATTAAATATTTTTTGATAATGCTTTCAGCTACAAAGTCCCCTTTGTGCAGTTTTTGTAGATTTGGAACTGTAGTTACCTTAAACTGTCAACAAGCAATTCATATCATGTTATTTTCTATGCTTATATTAGAATACTTACCATGTCACATTTTTTTTATATTATTTAAAAATCACCTTTTCAGACTCAAGTTCTTTGTGAACTGTACACATGTAGTGATGGTCGCAAAAGTACAGCTTAATTTTAATTAAAAGAACTAAGTGGTTGATTAAAAAAAAAAAACGAACCTACAGTTTTCATTTTTAAGTCACGTAAAGTTAATTTATATTCGGATTAGACAGAAAGTTATGACGTCAGAGTGGATCCACTTTCATTTAGGATATTTTGAGGACCAGTTGTTAACATTATGGGGTTGAACAATCATCCAATCACCACGACATAGACGCACCACTTCCTCTCAAGTTAGTTTTTGTCTGTATCTCGCTGTTATCCCCGCTCATGTTCACTACACTTTAGGACCTCAATGACAGTTCATTCTCTTCAGTCAGTTCAAAGAAGGCAAGAGAGACAAGGCCTTTCTCTAAAACCGTATCCAATCTGTTGGGACAATGTTACCTACAAACACGTGATTTCTGCATTATTTTGACTTTGATGTTATTATCTTTAATATAATTTTTTTTTTATTTGTGTGCTGTCAAATATTTTCTAAAATCTGAGAATTCAGAAGAGAATCCTGCAGAAAGCCACATTTCCCCCACCAAAACAATAGAAAATGTAGGGGAGGAAAAAAGCACTTATATGACAAGACTTTCACAGACAGAAACAGAGCTGGTTAATGCCGGATGCTATTTAAATACAGATACAGTACCATATGTGATTAAGTTGAAGTAAGTATCTCGACTAAAACAGTCATTCAGTCTTGTATAAAATAAACTGAGAAATGACTTTAACAAGATCAGTGAATTCAATTGTGGGTTCATGATTAAAAAAATTTATTTCTCTCATGCAGAACAAAGGAGGAACTTCCGCTAAATTCAAAAGAGAAAAGATCAACCTCCAACCGTAGACCCACTTAAATTAATTGGCTGATGATGTCTGCAAAGAATTAGTTCAGAGTTTCATAATCGTCCATTAATTTTTCAAGCCAGACTGAGCTCATGACTCCAGAGAGACTCCGAGAAATCGAAAGGTGCCCCCGGCCTCTAAAACCCAGCATGGGAAAAAAAAAACAGATCTATAAATTTACACTGTAATCACACTTAACTTCAGACCTCTGGTCCTTTGCCTTGCCCAAAGCTACTAAAATGACAGTATTCTTTGCTTTGAGCTCTCTTTCCTCTTCCCATCAGTCTCTGCCTCTATCTACCAACTACTCAGCTTGGTAGATGTAAATGTTGACATGACTCACTGTAACAACATTCGTAGTCACGAGAAGAAGGTGGCGGGAACCGACGAACATTTAAAGAAAACTTTAATAAAATAAACAAACACAAAATGAAAGTAAAGCGGCAGCCCCTCGCAGACGACTGCCACACACAAAACACAAAATAAAGTCCAGGCCTGGTCCTCTCTCGTCTTTCACTGTCGTCACTCCTCCTTTTATCCTTCCGGATCTCATCCGTTGGACTCGAGACCCGTGAGTGGTGCAGGTGTCGCTCATTATCAATTACTCCACCGGCCTTGCTCCATTCCCACGGCTCTCGGCCCCGCCCCCACTCGTCACACTCACATGTTCTGGTAATGAGTCTCAGAGACACAAAGGTCATTTCAATAGTTTTCAGGAGGGGAAAAAAAAAACTTGACATTGAATTTTAATACTTTTCCCAGTCAGCTTTTTATGAACTGCATTTTAAATCAATCAATCAATAAACAAACAAACAAACAAACAAACAAACAAACAAACAAACAAACAAAGAAACAAACAAACAAACAACCCCCTTTTGGTCATTGTTCTTATTCGTGTATTGTATGTATGAGTGCACATATATTAAACATGCTTTTTAATATTATTATCTCTGTTCTTTTCTATTCTATTCTATTCTATTCGGCTCTATTATATTTTTGTTTGTTTGTTTGTTTAATAAAACAATGTTTGGAAATCACATTGCATATAAAACCTGCTGTTTGTTCCTTCCCTAAGTATTTTATTCAATAAACAAATAATAAACAAACATACAAATAAATAAATAAATAAAATTGATTCTCAGAGACTTTTTCTACAGTATTTTTTAATTTTTCTGGAGTCAAAATGAAACTATTATCTACTACTATCTGGAGTCTGAATGAATACTAGTAACATTTCTGAAAAGTGCATGGCTACCTTTTAAAACGCAAAAACTAAACAAAAGAAAAGAAAAAGTGTGTAAATAAAATCTCAGAGGCTCTAAATTTAAGTAATGTAATATGTATGTATGTATGTATGTATGTATATATTGAATGCCTGGTTATGTATTGGATAATTTGAATGTTAAATGTTAACATGGCTACCTTTTAAAACGCAAAAACTAAACAAAAGAAAAGAAAAAGTGTGTAAATAAAATCTCAGAGGCTCTAAATTTAAGTAATGTAATATGTATGTATGTATGTATGTATGTATGTATATATTGAATGCCTGGTTATGTATTGGAGAATTTGAATGTTAAATGTTAACTTTGAAATTACTATTATTATCTTAGGGTCTCTGGAATCCCACACTCAAAAACGGCAAGGGTAAATTACTTTAAACTAAAGCCAAAAACAGGTTTTGTTAACCTTCAAACCTGGACCATCTTGACTTCCACATTTATCTTGCTTTTGTCCTGTTTACTTAACAGCACAGCTTGCAAAAGGCTGCGGGCACTGCTGGGATTAGGAGGTGGGTCTTGTGGAGGCGGCCTGCGGAA
The DNA here is from genome assembly GCF_001515605.1 of Sinocyclocheilus anshuiensis. Taxonomy (NCBI): domain Eukaryota; kingdom Metazoa; phylum Chordata; class Actinopteri; order Cypriniformes; family Cyprinidae; genus Sinocyclocheilus; species Sinocyclocheilus anshuiensis. Next base: position 38,874 of record NW_015558585.1, on the reverse strand, counting down.
CAGAAGTTGACACACAAGTGACGCCAACACAAAGCGGCCATGACACCCCGGCTAACGCGCAGAGAGTCAGGTACGTCTCAACATCCTCATCCACAGGCTGAGTGGTGGTTCCACACGAGAACACGTGCAGCCAACTGGGGCTTAATGGAAAAATTCAAATAGCGTCCATCTTTTGCGTATGCAGCCATAACGGTGTCACCTTAGTTGCGGTATTACAGACAGGATCCGATAACAGAGTCCTGGATATGGGCAAAAAAAACAATTTTAAAAATCCTCTGATGTGGATTTGCAGTGAGCCGAACTGCAGGGCGTATCAGCCAAAGCTCAAGCGGACATGAACTTACGGCTCCAGCAAACCTAATGAGCGCTCATTCCCACTTAACACCAAGTGTGACCAGATAGACTCCCCTAATATTCTCACTGCGAGTCAGGTGTCCGTCCCATAATACTGTCATTTCATTTTCGTAATCCTAGCTATTAATTTGATATGTAAGGGGGATGGTTGCAAGGTTACAAGTGTAAAAGAGCGCAGTCAGGGATCTTTGGCCAAATACGTTAGCTGGGTCATGATAATGAAGGATGGACTCATATTTTCCTCGTATGGATGACAAAATCCTCCATTTCATACACGGCAGTTTTTTTCCCCCCTATTAAAAAGCAATACAATTCAAAAATTGTTCTGAGATTATATGTCATATATTTAGGTTTACAGAACACTAAAGCAGCATAAATTGCATATCAATGATGCAAGGCAGTTCATTTTTCTCAGTATCATTACCTCTGAAGATTATCGAGCTCAGAAGTCTTTTGAACTGCTTCTTTTAAAACCAATGTAACGTTTATAAAATGGTGTAGCTCGCTGCCAGAACTGTCACCCTCTATCTGTTGGATGTCTTTACAAACAAATTTATGCTAAAGATATGATGAAAGATCAAGCTATAAACCTCAAAAAGCATCTAATTTAATATTTTCTTTTCATTTAAAAGATCTGTGATTCATTTCGCCGCTTGACAGAGGAATACATAAAACGTTGCCCACCCTCTCTTCATGGCCGTGCCATAGAACCCCCCCCCCACCAAACAGAAGGAGGAC
>NW_015558585.1:32304-37477 GCF_001515605.1 Sinocyclocheilus anshuiensis | reverse complement strand
GTGTGTGTGTGTGTGTGTGTGTGTGAGTGTGTGTAAGAAATATCTCTTAGCTTTTTCTGCCTCAGTTCATTATTTTTCTTTCTTGTCACTTAGTGTGATAGGTTGGACAGAGGCGCACAGATGAGCGCTGAAGACACAGTCACAGGGCCTTAATCTAGTCTTTAATGCATGACTTCAGAGATGTCATTTATCTTGTGACTGCAGCAGGCGTCCACAAAACTTTATCTCTAATAATATATTGATGGATTAAAGGGGTCAGGCTGGACACCAGGCAAGAAAAATTGCTTATTGACATCAAAATACAGTGCCCCCAAAACCTGATAAACATAGGGACAGTGGAAGTCAGAAAGAGGGGAGTGAAAAAGAGAGAGAGAGATGAGAGTGGGGAGGCATTGTGACTGTTCGTGACCACTGATTTTCCTCCATCACAGGAGCCTCCGGGGGTCTAGGCCCTCGGCTTGATAAAAACACCCGTGGTTCTGTCCTCTCGAAGTGCAGCCGCTACGAGCGGCACACCGATACGCCATCGTTAGCCAGAGGAAATGCTGCGACGTTTCTGCAGGACTCCGCCGTATCTATCAGAGTACGCTCGTCCTCGCCACGCGTTTGTCGCCATGCGCCTTATTAAACTCCCTTAAGCAGATTGTGAGGCTGGAGTACTTGTGTAGGGCCCACAGCGAGAGCAGAGGAGCTTCAACAACTATCAAATACACACTACCTGCTTTATGTCCAAAGCAAAATAGTACAGAAAGGTATGAATCAAGAACATTTAAAAATGATTCTTAGGTGTATGGGTCAATGAAGTGGCCCTCAGGGGTCCTATCTACTGACTTCTTAAAAATGCAAACCATTTAACAAAATGTGTGTGTTTGGCCCTGAGACCCTAAAATAATAATAGTAATTTCAAAGTTAATTTTGAACACTTAAATTGAACGGACGAACGAATGAATGAATGAATGAATGAATGAATGAATGAATACTTAATTGCTTACTTTAGGGTTTGTTTTAAAGTTTTTTTAATGATCAGGACAGATGTATCAACTTGCCATTTTTGACTTTATGCCCTCCATAAAAATAAATAAATGGTATTTTCAATTTAATTTAGAAATTAAAAGCATTGTAGACAAAGTGTATGCAAGGCTATTTATTGATGGATGGATGGATGGATGGATGGGTGGATGGAAAAAAACAATCAAAAAATACATGATGTGTCTCTCATGGTCAAAAGTTTCTTAAAATATATGATAATTTAACCTTCTTATCACAAGGCAGTTCAGGCTGTGAAATGTCATGTGGTGCGTCTCCCCAAAAACATAATTATATTTATGAATGAATATTTCATGATTTCTTTTAAATATACCTTTTACCATGAAAGTATATTTAAAAAATTTTTTTTTTAAATAATGGTTAAGAAGTGTTCAATATTATGTTTTTCCTTGATGGTTACAGCATTACATTTTCATTAAAACTTTTCTTGAAAATAGTATGAAAGTTTTTCAAAACCATATGAAACCAACATGAATGCATTTCAAAGAACTTGACACATGTATTTTAAACTGGGCTTTTAAAAGACTTTTCTGTACTGTGGACACTCATACAACACTTGCATCATGAAGCCAAAGATGGAGGAAGTGTAACATATACAATCTTGAAGAGAAGCATTTAACCTCAACTGGAAAAAAATATTTCAGAAAATGCTTTTGAAGTGTGTTTTTGAGCTTTACTTGAAGAGGGAGGTAATATTAAATTCTGTATTCCTGTATTAGAAACTCCTGATACAAGTATTCTTACACATAATCCTCTCTTGTGCAGCCAAACCAACAGCAAAGAGCCCATTGACAAAGCCTCACTTTTGGTGCACTTTTCGGAAAGTAGTTATTACCGAGATACACCTTTTCTCCAGATAGATTTTGATAAATCTGTGCTTAGGGTATCTAAGAAATGCATGAGGGTCTTCAGCTGTCTTGCACCTCGCCGGCTCTCTGCGTGAAAAATGTGTTTGAAGAGTGTGTCGAGCGGCCCCAATCCCAAACGGTGTCAAACCCGTCCCGTCGCGCTCTCTCTCGCACACTCTCTGAAAGTCCACTCAAATTAATACACTTTTACCATTACAAGATAAAGCTGGGGACATATTACAGCAGGCATATCTGCAAGCCTGTAATACCACATAGTCAGCATTCAATAAAAGACATTTGCAACCAGGCGTTTCTCACGACAACGACGGCAAAAGATTTAAAGGCTGCTAAATTAGGTGCGGCTTGCCGAGCGAAAGGTGCCGGGTAAGCAGACCCACGCTTACTTAAAATGACAGAGTTGTTTACGAGGGGGGCGCTTACATCTCACACTACTACCACGCGAGAGGGACAGTTTACGATGCACTCACAGGGTTATTTAGACTCAAACAGTGTGCATAATGTTAGCTAACAATCAACCGCCATTTCTCATGCTGCTTTTCAACAGATGCCGCTTCCACATGGCTGCTCACTTATATATTTATTTCACTTTATGTGTCATTTTAGCTCCTTCTCCTTTTCGCACAAGATTAAACTCGTAGGGCACGTATGCTCACAATACAGTCTCAGACTAGACGTTTGACGGTTTTCTCTAAGAGGAAGAACACATATGCATTTCCAATAACCTTTTTTTGTGTCATTGCAGCACTTTTTTATGACCCGGGACAACTACCAATGGAGCCATTAAAAATTTAATCTTGCTGCTGCACGTACATAAAACATTCCGGCTATTATACTACAGCAGTCAGTGGACAGCATGAAAGTCGAAGGCAAAAAAAAAAATTTGAAAAGGAGGGAAAAATCTGAGAAAGAGGCAATTCTTTATCTTTTACACAACAAGATTGAAAAAAAAAGTCCACTGGCCATGTCTCATCTGTCAATCTCATAGTTTCGACACAAAAACATCCCAATGCTTCAACCAAACTGCAAAATGACCATTAAAAGTGTGATTATGAATTTACAATCAGTTTTATAATATTCCACAACTGTGAGTTATCATCAGGTGATGATTCACACCCTAAAAGCACAATGTCATTTGACCTCATTAAGTTTTCTGGTGAATCAAATGCTTATTTAGTGTTTACACAGTATCACTTGATTGAAACAGAACAACGCCGTGTCACCTGAAGGACAGCTGCTCGTAACCACCAAACCGATCCTGCGGTTAAATGGGTTACAATGATCTAAAAACAAACCCTCTGAACATCTAGTCGTGACTCGTGGTGATAAATCAGCCTTTGAAAAGAACAGATCACAACTGTTGATGGGTGACAAATTCAAGCAGCGCCACTGACGCCACTGGTCCTTCAATATAAGGCCTGCAATTTCCCCCCCTCATTTTGATGGGCAGTTTATCTGGTGGAGAATAAATGGAAACAAATCCGAAGAATAATACTCGCAAAATGGACCGGGACGTTCACCGGGGACCAATAAAAAAAGAGAGCAATTTCTTCAATAAATAATTCGCTCTATGTTGTTGGTGGACCAAAACACAGAGCGTTTGGGCCACTGGGGTTGACACACTGTAATCTAGCTTTGGGTGTGGGGTCTATTAATGCCATTTCCATATTCAGCGCCCTACCTCCGTACCCCCTCACCCCCTTCGGAGGAAAAAAAGGGCTGCTCCGAGGCTCGGAAATACCCCTGGGTCCCCTAGCTGGCGCTCTGTAATACTAGCATGGCTCATTATTTAGTATGTCACCGCTATTTTACATGTTAAAGCACCTCTGTTGCCATCTAATTTATTGCAGGAATATCAAACGGGCTGGACTGGAATGGGGTCACCCGTGTTTTCATGACACAGGAAATAAATATATATACAGTCAGTCAAGTCAAGGTGAAAACTTGATGTCAGCTTTTTTCAAAGTGGGGGTCTGAAAACAAAAAAAAATGTGAAAACAATAGCGCAGAAAATAAATTATAATGGCACGTTGGTCTGTTTTCATAGCAAGATCCTTTTTATGCTATAATCGGTTGTTTCCACAAAAGCAAATTCAGGTTACTTTTCTTCTCTTACTCTCCCGCATTTTTTTTATTTCGGATGAAATAGGGCAGCAACTCTGAGAAGGCTGTTCTTGCTTTGATGAGATTCGGCAGTAATTATATTTTTTCTGACAATAACAATAGGAACAACAACAGTGGCAGGGCTAATCCATCAGTGAGAAGGCCCACTTCTGCATCCTGCTGACAATGATTAGCTCTAATCTAGACTGCTGCTCTGTTCACAAGAGAAATGCACTTCTGAACACGACCGCATCTGTTTTGTTTGCTTTTTTTCTTTTATGTGCTCATTTTTGTATACTGTCACTTTTTTATGTGTTCAGAATGAACCAATATTTGATTGAATCAATTGAAAATATTAATTTGATGGTGCTCATACTGACATGGCAACGTTGTATAATACAAATATTGCTCTTAAAAAGTAATGGTAACAAAAATCTAGCAAATATTTATTTGAATGCACTGATATTTGATGTGATACAATATGAGCATGAAATTAAAGACTGCTAAATACAAAAACACAAAGAAACAAAATGGGGACGTAGGTTCGAATACAACCAGAGTCATGTCCCGATTCTATTGTCACTCTTTTTAAGAAAGAAATAAAGAAATAAAGAAATAAAATAAATAAATTAATAAATAACTTTGCTAGATTTACTTTTGAACAACATGCATACATGCATTTTTTTTTTATCAGTAACTGGATATTGAATATTTAATTTCTTATTTAATTTTTTTTTTTTTTTATCTTTAAAAACACTAATAATTGTTTTGTGATGTATAAATTCACTGGAAGGCCATTATTAGTTTTTATTGTATAATTAAATTGTTTATTTAGCCAAAATAGTAAAATTTGAATGTTGGTCATTTAGCAGTTATTGCCCATAAAATTAAAATAACAACTGGCTTCTCAGTATCAGACAACTGATTGGCAGTATCTATTCATATTAGTGTACAGTATTCTAGGATATAACACTTTTAACACTTTATTTATGTCTTCTAACCCAAACGCAGTCTTAAACTGGACAATCGTTGTTAATTTCAGCAAATATAACAGATCTCAAACACCTGGTTATCAGTTCTGAATGTACTCTACAGTCTATAATTGCCTTGTACAGTATTCTGCATCCAAAATAAATCAGAGTTTGCCATCTATCTAC
>NW_015558585.1:23827-31605 GCF_001515605.1 Sinocyclocheilus anshuiensis | reverse complement strand
TATGTGCTCATTTTTGTATACTGTCACTTTTTTATGTGTTCAGAATGAACCAATATTTGATTGAATCAATTGAAAATATTAATTTGATGGTGCTCATACTGACATGGCAACGTTGTATAATACAAATATTGCTCTTAAAAAGTAATGGTAACAAAAATCTAGCAAATATTTATTTGAATGCACTGATATTTGATGTGATACAATATGAGCATGAAATTAAAGACTGCTAAATACAAAAACACAAAGAAACAAAATGGGGACGTAGGTTCGAATACAACCAGAGTCATGTCCCGATTCTATTGTCACTCTTTTTAAGAAAGAAATAAAGAAATAAAGAAATAAAATAAATAAATTAATAAATAACTTTGCTAGATTTACTTTTGAACAACATGCATACATGCATTTTTTTTTTATCAGTAACTGGATATTGAATATTTAATTTCTTATTTAATTTTTTTTTTTTTTTATCTTTAAAAACACTAATAATTGTTTTGTGATGTATAAATTCACTGGAAGGCCATTATTAGTTTTTATTGTATAATTAAATTGTTTATTTAGCCAAAATAGTAAAATTTGAATGTTGGTCATTTAGCAGTTATTGCCCATAAAATTAAACTGGCTTCTGGCTTCTCAGTATCAGACAACTGATTGGCAGTATCTATTCATATTAGTGTACAGTATTCTAACACTTTTCACTTTTAACACTTTATTTATGTCTTCTAACCCAAACGCAGTCTTAAACTGGACAATCGTTGTTAATTTCAGCAAATATAACAGATCTCAAACACCTGGTTATCAGTTCTGAATGTACTCTACAGTCTATAATTGCCTTGTACAGTATTCTGCATCCAAAATAAATCAGAGTTTGCCATCTATCTACTCCTCAAACTACAAAATCACCAGAAATCCTCACTGCACTATCATCAGGAGGGGGGGGGGTTGGGGGGTGAGAGGTCACGCATCAGGCCTCTGGCCTCTGATGGTAAAGGGATTGTCGAGCACTGTGAATGTGGCCGAAGAAAAGCAACGTTTTGTGCCTCAAACATCCGGCTTACAGCAGCAAGGTCTGATCTTGGCATTACGTGTAAATACATCAGTCACTCCGGACCCCCTCTTTACACAGAAAGACAGACGCACACACACCTCAACACCCCCACACCTTGGGTTCTGTACCCTCCTCCTGCTTCCTCTACAGCAGTAAATTATCAAAACTGTGTTTGAAAGTGAATGAAGGGTGACTTGCTCCCCCCCCCCCCTTCCTTTTGACATCTCAGTTTTTTTTTTCCTTACTTGCCACCGTTTCTGGGCTAGGTGATAACTGCCGGTAATAGGATTAACATTGATTTCTTTTTGCAAGAACAGAGATGTGCCGGTTCCAGCTATTTATTGAACTGCCGGCTTTGAACTATCAAAACTGACTGGTGGAAAAGACCTAATGCAGCATTTTAAAGAGAAGAAAAGCCTCTGTGCATTTCTTTCTCTTTTTGTTATTATTCCTTTCTTTCTCTCTCTCTCTCTCTCTCTCTCTCTCTCTCTCTTCCTCTCGCTTTTGTGTCACTAGGGGATAAAAGAAAACATACTGGTGCCACTGTTCTAAGCCCTGTTAATGACTTTATTCTTTCGCATTTTCTCCAACATACCATCGTATAGTCCGCAGACATCCCAGTATTGTCCAGATTGGATTTGAGATTGTTATTGTATTCTGGCAACTACTTTACCTTGAAATGTGAGATTCATAAACACCTCGTCCTTAAAGGAATATTATGGGTTCAGTACAAGTCAAGCTCAATCCACAGCACTTGTGGCATAATGTTTAAAAAATAATGTTAATTTGTGCCTCCTTTTTATTAAAAAATGGAAAAATGTGGGTTATGATGTGCTTTTAATAGAAGTGAATGAGGCCAATCATTTGTTTCACAAATAAGTCATAAGCTGGAAACAATGTAAGTGAACAAATTTACTGTAGAGTGGAAAAAAATTCCTGTCAAGTTATATTGTACAGCTTTGTTGGCATGACAGTAACACCTACAGCCCTAAGATGACCATAAAAATGACAATAACAGTGTAACAGCTCAAATAACACAGAAGTTTTAATATAAAAATGTATGTTAGGATTTTAATAAAATTAATATTTCTCAATTCTTAATATTTCTTCTTTTAAATTCTTCAGAACTGGCCCCATGGAAGTCCACTGTATTTCCTTCACTGTAACCTTGATTTTTCTTAAATAAATAAATAAAGGATGAGTCGAAATTACTTTTTATGGACATTATGCCACAAATGATTATATTGAATCCAGAATATTCCTTCAATCTGCTTTTGCTTTTAGTTTCTTTTCTGTCTAAAAACACGCACAGTTTTTAGCATGACAGAGCGCTGCAAAATACAAACTATTACAGGCACACGTCTGTACACATTTAAAAAGATAAATCATTGTGATGTATTAGCTGTGTGACAGATGCTTGTTTAAATTCAGTCTCTTTATCAGATAGTGACAACATTTAGTTAAAGCTGTTATATCTGTTCTTATTCCACGTTTCAAGAGGTGAATACAAATAAACAACATATGATAAGAGATCATGACATCATATAAATAAGGACAAGCTATAACATACCAGATCAGGCCTTTTGGGTCAGACCGTAATAACTTGTTTGTCTTTTTTAATATGCTGATTTCATGTTTCTTTTCATGTGTTCAGTAGCGAGCCCCTTTTTTAGCAGAAGTCCTTCTGCTAATTGCTCTTGAGTGAGAATATTGATTATTGATACTAATCAATCAGACACACTAATTACAGTTAAAGCTTGCTAAATGCTAGCCATTTTGAAACATTCACTACCCCTTAACAGGTCTGTGACATATTGGGTCATTCATTAAGTTTGTTGTCACAATTCAATGCCAGCATCTGCTGAGCGCTCACAGAATTCAATGCAGGGAAAATACATGAAGCTATCACTATCATTAGTGCAGTGTAGAGTTTACAAGACAAATGTCACATCAAGAACAGTGTGAAACACTTCTTTTGTAAAAACACATAAAAATACAGAAAAATGAAAGCACAGTAAATGATAAATTATGTTGAATATTTTTTGGAGGAACTACCAGTAATTTAATTTATCAGACTCTGTCCCTTGAATATATTAGAAATGGTATGTTACATTTGTCAGTGTATACAAAGAAAGTGTACTAAATAGTTCTAAAATTATAGACTGACAAAAAAAATTTCTAGATGTCATTTTATAAATAGCACTTGGTTTTATGCATATGGCCTTTTATAAGTCATGGTCTGTTATGCAAAATCAAACTAAGCCTATTTCTGAGCAGCTTTTAAAATGTAACTATAAGAAATGTGTGTCTTATAATTAATTTAGTAATACCGTAGGTATAAAAAAGGTGTTTGTCTAAAACACTGTGGCATTCAAGTTAAGTCTGTATCAGTTAACCAAATCATAAATCCTTTTTAAAGAACTATTGCATTGTTCTTAAAAAAAAATGGTAACACTTTACAATAAGGTTCAAACAAGCTCTGCTGCATTAGTTATCGTGAACTAAAAAATAATAAAAACAATAAAAGTATTGTTCAGTCTAGGTTAAGATTAAATTCTACATTTACAGTTCACCTTAATATTAATGCATCATGATAAATTATCATAACATAATGTAATATGAACAAATGTGAAAAAATTAGTTGCCATACCATATAAGGTGTGTATCAGCATATACATTCAATTCTACTACTAGATTAGCACATCATAAACTTATTCTAACAAACTACTAAATTGTTAATATATTAGTATTTTAATATGCTAGGTCACAAAGACCAGGTTGCCATTTGTGACTCCACAAAAAAATTATGCCCCTATCCTGTCCGCTGGTCTACTTAGTGTACCCACAGTCAGCCCATCTGAAGTGACATAACCGTCACTTAGAATGAACCCTTAGGCAAACATATAAACCCCAATCAACTGGAATGTCTCCATAAGGACTCAAAATCAATTACAGTGAAAGAGACAAAGAGAGAGAGAGAGAGAGAGAGAGAGAGAGAGAGAGAGAGAGAGAGACTGAACCCCCCTGCCTTCCCCCTCAGCAATCAACGCCAAAGCACATAAGAAAAACATGCAGTCATTAGCAACTGGTGGTGCTAGCTGCTGCAAATGGGTGCGTGAGTGAAGATTTATGCCCACTCTGGACTGGAAGTGATTTGTTTATTCCTGCTTGGCCGTGCAGATCATTAACCTCCATAGTGTCTCAAGGGAACGCCGCACCATTGCTCAGACAAAAGAACACACACACAGACGCATGGGGCTGCACACCCCGAGTGTGGGGGGTCATGACCACTGATGTGTTTCTAATGTGCTTGAGGAAAGGTCATGGAGGAAGGTTCAGGTCAGTGAGCTTCACTTGTTGCATTATTTGAGGACCGGGACACACGGGTTGCGTGTCTGGTGGGTGGGGACGATCAGTAAAGATAGTTATCACAAGAGTGGCCCGTGTGCCCTGTATTTCATGTGATGGTTGATGTGTTAGAGCAAACATCTTGAGTTAGAGTGTCTTGGAGTACCCCCAGCCCTGCACATTTTGTATGTCTCCTTCATCTATCACACCTGATTCAACTCATCAGCTCATTAGTGGAGACTGCAAGACCTGAAGTAGGTGTGTCAGATATAGGGAGACATACAAGATGTGCAGTGCTGGGGGTACTTCATGGAGAGGTTTGAGAACCACTGTGTTAGAGCATACTTATTTACTGGTCAATTAGTTAAAAATTAAATAAAGGAATAGGCATTTTCACAATAATCACTCCCATAAAAAATTTAATGGTAGATACTAAAATGTCATACTATTTTATGTAAATAAAACTAAAAACAGAAATAAGTTGTAGTAAGAATTTAGGTATCACATCATTACAATGTACAGTACAGTATGATAAATTGATATTCAGTGCAAGATTTACTAAAGATTGTGTTTAACAGTGTTACTAAATTATTAGTATTTTTAAATATTAATTCTAGGTGAGCGCTAAATGATAACACAAGTATACAGTAAATGTAAAAATGGGAAAAAATGGGAAACAATTAAATATGTAATACCAATAAATTTCAAACAAATCTCTAAAATTGTCCGTACAAATCTCTAATATTATCCAATACTATAAATGATACATTTGTGCATCTCCAATTCACCCATAGCTCAGGTCTGTTATCATTTACTAACCCTTATATCGTTCCAAATCTGTATGATCTTATTTCTGCAATGGAACACAAAAGGTGAATTTTTGAAGAATATACTGCCTTTTTTCTATATAATGAAATGGAATAATATTAACAAAAGAACCATTCAAAAAAATATGAAAGATGAAAGGGGTCCATACAACTTGTGCACTATAGTACATATCATCTGAACTTTTATGGCCCTTTCTCATTGTCATTTGATGGAAAAGAGCAACCACACATTATAAATAATTTCTCCTTTTGGAGTTTTAAGGGAGAGTTCACACTAAAATTAAAATTATTTCAACTTTTACTTCCCTTCTCGTCATTCCAAAGCTGTTTGACTTTCTTCTGTGGAACATAAAATAAGATATTCTGAGAAATGTCTTTTTTTTCTTCCATAAAATGAAAGTCATTGGTCACCAAAACATCATTCATTACCAGTATTCTTTCAAATATCTTTTGTGCAGAACAAAGTCAGTCATAACATGTTTGGAATGATATGAAAGGGAATAAATGGCAGAATTTTCGTTTTTGGGTGAACTATGACTTTAATTGATAAAAAAGCAGGTTACATACAGGTTTGGAATGACATGAGGGTCAGCAAATAATGAAAGAAAATTCATTTATGGGTGAACCATCAATTTAAACATTTACACTCTTAAAAATAAAGGTGTTTCATGATGCCATAGAAGAACCTTTTTGTCTAAATGGTTCCATAAAGAACCTTTAACATCTGAAGAACCTTTCTGTTTCACAAAAGGTTCTTTGTGGCGAAATAAGGTTCTTCAGATTACAAAAAGAGATGAAGAAAGAGATGGTTCTATAAAGAACCTTTGACTGAATGGTTCTTTGTGGAACCAAAAATGGTTCTTCTATGGCATCGCTTGAAGAACCTTTTGAAGCACTTTTATTTTTAAGAGTGTACAACTGATGAATATTATCATCCTTCAAGGTTGGGGTCACTTTTCAATGTCTCAATAGCACTTGCTCGAAAGTATAGGAAAAAAAAAACTGAAAATTAAATGTTCACTACAATGAAATGAAAGAAACCTCATATGTGTGCCATTGACTCCTCTGAAAACAGGTACATTTATCAGAAGAGCCCGTTTGCACATGAAGGCTCATTTATCATTACAGCCCTTTAGAGACACAGATACCATGTCAGAAATATTACAAAAAGGTATTTGAGAGTGTGACTCTGCAAGCTTGTGCATGAATGTATGTGTGTCTCTGTGTAAAATTTCGATATGGGCCTTAATAAGATAAGTGAGCCACACAGACCCCAGTCTGCTGTGCATTTCTGTTAACAGTTGTCAACAACGATTATCACACACTTAGATTATCCCATTTAAGGGGAGCAGCTATGACATTCATGATACGTTAGTCATACACCATTATAACAAAACCCTCTTTGCGGTTCAAACATAAAACAGAAATGTAGCCTCTTTGATAAATGTGGGGGTCTGACGTTTATGCCAGTCAGAAGCCTCACAGCAATCTCCCAGCGGAATTACATCAGCCATCATTATAGACAAACCCACTGCAGCAAAAGCAAGCACAGAGCACAGTTCCATTCACACATTGTTTACAATCTCTTTAATCTTTGCTCCTTTTCAGTATTTGTCAATGTAATTGTTAATTGTTATTTGTAAATAAATGAGATTTCAACTGGTCTGGAACTTTAGTGTTAGTATGAAAAGCCTTAGACTTTTTTTCCTCTATTTCTCAGGACTTTTGACTTATAAGCAAACTTTTGTTTGGTGATACATTGCATCCTGATACATAAATGTTTTTTTTTTTATTACCATTTATTCTAAAATTAAAATAATAAGTCAAGAACAACCTCAAAGGTATATATGTATATGTGTCATACACTACTGTTGAAAATTTAATTTAATTTTATTAATTTAATTAATAATAAATGACAGCAAAGACTTTTACATTGTTATAAAAGATTTCTATTTAAAATAATTGCTGTTCTTTTGAACTTTCTATATACCAAAGCATCCTGAAAATAAAGTGTATCACGGTTTCCACAAAAATATTAAGCAGCACAACTTTTTTTTTAATTGATAATAATAAGTAATGTTACTTGATCACCAAATTATCATATTAGAATTAAATTTTAAAATATAAAACAGTTGTTTTAAATTGTACTATTTTATAATATTCTTGTTTTACTATACTATTTTTAAAACATTAAAATATTATCACTAAAAATTAATTGAAACAATGTTCATGCTAAAATATTTTCTGTGAAATGTCTGTATTAATATGGATTTTAAGAACTAAGATTTAGAGCATCAAGGGGGCCAAGACCTCTAGAAAATATCTGGAAATTAAACGAGATAATTAAGTTTAATGAAATTGTCTCGATGCAACATATTTAAGAATAGTCTGCTAATGATATGTACAAAGATATTCATTTCAGTCTAATTAGAAATATTAAGTTCCTGACAGGGGTCTTACCTGGCAAGAGGAATTAGACCGATAAAGCAAAAGGGTATGTTAATCAGAAATTAATCAGGATTTGAACTTTACGAGGGAGAAGCAGCGGCCCCTGTCTT
>NW_015558585.1:23221-23778 GCF_001515605.1 Sinocyclocheilus anshuiensis | reverse complement strand
TCTATCCTAAACATATACATAAACGTATATACACCAAAATATGTTTGTGCTTAGAATGAATACAAAAGGCAGTGAGAGAGAAAGGCAGGGAGCAAAGGGTTTGTCGCTCAGTGTATGGTGATGATTCTGTTCCAACCTTATCAAACCAGCCCTTGAGAGGCCTACAAATCAGCTTTTTACTGGTGGTAATAAAAATAATAATTACAATATTACGATAATAATAATAAAAAATTTATAGGGAATTTAAATAGAGGCATAATGTCCTCCTTCAGCAGGTTATATGTTAAGACTTTAAAGTAATTTTAATTAGAATATATGTTTAGAATTAAATATTTAAAATTGGTTTAAATGTCGTAGATAAATACAAATGCTAAATAAATGAATATATTCATCCATTTAAATTTCAAAATTATATTGAATTAAATATAAAAATTATATATTATTAACACATAATTACAATTGAAACCATTGTAAAATTATTATAAACACACTGCACATTCTGTATTAATGCAGCACGTTTCTATGTTGCTACTGCAAATAGCATAGTTAAGATGATT
>NW_015558585.1:17823-23185 GCF_001515605.1 Sinocyclocheilus anshuiensis | reverse complement strand
GAATTTCAGAAAGCGGACTGTTTATTGTATTTCTGTTACAACCTTTAAAAAAAAAAAAAAAAAGCCACTAAAGTTCCAGCACTACAGCAATTTTAGGCTTTATATATATATATATATATATAAAATGCTGAGAATCTTAAATCATGTCAAATAATACCAAGCAGCCATTTGCCAAAACTGCATACAACAACAAAAAATATTGTTATCAAAGCCACAAAAAGTCTGCATACTACATAAAACAGCTAAATTTATGCAGTGGACACAACAGATGCCCAATTTAATACATCAAGTTTGGAAAAATCTGCCGAATAAAAGAGGAGGGTAGAGTAATTATTTTGGCAGGGGTGAGGAAAACAATGTGGCGTGGCAGCGAGCTAGAAAGTGAATGATTGAGGGGGGAGGAGGAGAGAGGAGCAACCAAGGGGTAAACAAAACAAAGCTCAGCGAGGACAGGGTGGACAGAGTGGGGAGGTCTGGGGGGTCACGCGATGTGTTTGTGGGGGCTGCAGAGTGTGCCAGGAGCGTGGCAATGTGGCACAGGCAGGCTGCTGCCAAGCGGAAGGCAGGCTGATTTATCAGGAGGGCCTCACCAGACACCGCCTCACACTCCCCAGTGCCCCCTGCCTTTATGGAAGGCCTCCCTGATGGCTCTGATAGCACAATCAGGGCTATGGCAGAGCCCAGGCAATTTCTCCTTCACTGTTTGATAACCCTGCATGCCCGTGCTGAAAGCCAATGGCTATGGCAGCCTCACCAACACAACAACAACAACTCAATTGTAATGAATGACTGTGTATTCTGAAGCAGAGGGGAAAAATGAGGTTATGCCCGGGCACAATGCTACACGGAAGTTACACAGGGATAACTACCTCAAATTCTCTGCCTTTCTATATAGATTGAGAGATTTCTTCTGAAGGTCAAGATCTTTTGAGGGGTAGAGTTTATCTTGACACTCATTTTTGTTCTACCTATTAATCTATCTAAAAAACATAAGGCAATTCATACAATGAAACCTCTTCTATGAATATGTTTTTTGTTAATTAAACTCAAAACTTTTATTAAACTTAAACTTAAACATTAAACTTTTGTTCAAACTCATTTTTATTCATATTGTTTTAATGACAGGGTGATACAGCTGTTTTCATTGTGATGAAGACAAAAATATTAAAGAGAATAAAATGCTTGTAGTAGCAGTAATGCAAAAAGAGAGAGGGCTAGAAAGAAAGAAAGAAAGAATATATGTAAACGTGAGAGAAGAGAAAACAAAATCCAGGTCAAAGGATTCATTACATCTTGTTTTTAGGACAAAGAGACTTTGATACAGAATATTTTAAAAATGAAACCATAGAAAATATAATGAGTAATTTTAGTTTGTCATCAACTGTAGTCCACCACTTTTTCCAAAGGAGGCAGGATGTTCTAGCAAACACGCAAAGCCATTAAAACGGAATTGCCAATAAAATATACTGACCAAATGAGAGGGCATCTTGACATTATCTTGTTTCAGAGCTGATCTAATATTTAATCAAACATGAATGAATCACAAGATTTTCAACAAAAACAAACCATCAACAGATATCAGACTGGAACTTGTAATCCAGTAAACACAGGGAGCAAAGGTTACCATGCCCGAACTACAGTTCTGCCAATTAATAGTTAGTCCAGAAAACTTTCCCAGGCAGTTCTTGTTCCTCTAGTTTAGGGTCAATTTTTGTCATTTGTGATCTGTTTTCAGGTTCGACAGAATAGCGCAGTGATTATGATAGGATCTTCCACCCACAAACTTGGAGGGAAGATGGCTCTCTGTCTCCACCGGGTGCCCTGCTTTTCAGGAATTGGATTTTCACTAGGCTGCGGCAGCTCTTATCGTCCTATCAGGCTCTTCTTTTGTGCAGCCAGGCTCTGGAAGAAAAGCCTCCCAGACACTCTGACTTTGCGTCTTATTTTTCATTTATTTTACCCTTTAAGACCCTGGGCCTCTTGTGGTTCTTAATATTTACCCCCACCAAGAGAGGGAAGGTTTTGTGGGTTTGTCTGCTTTTTGTCCAGCAGATCAAAAAGGTGTGGGTCAGACTGGGTCCTGCACCGCACACACTGAGCCTCATGGCAGACATGAGAGAGCTAGTGAGCGCAAGCTGTATTCGTAACTCGCAGAAACCTGGAAAGAAATCAAGGCATGAACGCTGGGCCATGTACCGTATTCCATATGCTCGAGGGACCTTTTTCCCCTTTCTCATTACTAACTCAATTGTGCAGACTGAATAGAAATAGGCAAACTGATCGGTCCACTCATTTTGCATGTGTGCTTGATATGTGACATGCTGAAAAACAATTATAGATGGACAGATAGCAAGACAGAAAACAAACATCTGTCATTGATGTTTAGTGTAGAATGGCATTGTACATGCTACATAAAGCATACCCTCTTAGATTAATTCTCTATTTTCATTTTCAGGGGTTGTATTTTGTTCTTTCAAGTGAAGAATTACAATAAATATTAGTACATTTGATGGCTTAAATTGCTTAGCGCTAATCAAATCCATTCACAAGGGCTGTGTGAAGAGTGGGCCTGACACTTTAGGGGCCCTCGCAAATTTTTATAAAGGGATCATGAATTGACCGAGGCCCAGGATTTAAAAGAATAAAGAAAAATAGTAAATGAGTGAAAATTTATTGTAATGCATTTAATTGGTTGCAAATAATATATTTATTTTAAAATATACACACATTCACTCTTATCGTTTATGCCCGAAAACGTGACATGAATCAGAATCTTTCTCAATTACAAAAATTTCAGACTTCAGACAAAAATTTCAAACTATTTTAAAGAATACATTATATTCCAAAAGGCAGTAGAAATAATGAAACAGCAAACAAATTAAAGCGGCTGAACACCAACAAGCCTCTAAACACACAAACTGAATAACTTGATCTTTGCAGAGCTGCAATTATAGTCACAATCTAGACAAACCTCATTCTTTACATGATCAGGAGGGGAAAAAATTGCATGGTAGCATCCTTACTGACTCCATCCCATTAGTATCTGGCTGCCCTTTCCCTGTCTGTTACTGGAATAATCACTAATATTTCATTTATTCAGATTTTTATATACCCAATTTGTAACATAATTTGTCACCCTTTTCATCACTACTTTCCTACATTTTCGCTTTAGGACACCCAACTAGTACCTCTTTCTATGTTCTTCTTTGCGTTGTTAACGTCATACGTGCTGTACTGTGTATGCCTGCCATACTCTTCTGCCATAGATGTAATCTAGTAAATATTATGTAAAATAAATATAATTTAATATATAAAATAAATATATATATAATTTCATATTTCACTTATATTTCAAATATAATTGCAGCTATTGTTATGCATTTTACTAATTTTAAATTCATATAAAATCATATATATTTGCTTTATATCAACCTTCGGCCACCCTGCTCTCTCAACCATTAATTAATAATACTCACACCCATGTTAACTTTTTATAGTGTACCATAAAGTTCTAACTGTCCAGCGAGATATACATATTCTTTTAAATATTGCAACACTTTCACTGTTCCTGAAATTTATTTTATATGCAATTAACAAGAAAACAACATTAATACGCCCAAATTCATTTAGACTCTCCTCAGATTTCAATTAACTCAACAGGGGAATCAGATCTTTCTTTGCAAATGGTATCAACTGATTTTTCATTTTTGCAGACTTATGCAGAACTGAGAGCCTGAACAGTTCTGCAAATCCTATCTTGCTGTCATACTGCCTTCAAAGACTTGCATTTTTCTATTAAATATAAAAGCGATCACCAAAATGTCAAGAGAAAACTGTCCTGCTGATTTACATCAACAGTGAACAGCAGGCCTCATCCCAATCCTGACCTTCAGGGCAGCAAGGTCACAATGCAAAAGAGCTCTTGGGGTTGGACAGCCTGAACCTCAGCTTGTGTCTTATCAGGAGGACATTCAGACCTGCTGATGCCTACGAATCCTTACAGCCCTTTCGGTTTAGTTCTCAGCAGAACTTGAGCTCTTCACTGTAACACTTCACTGCTGCATTCTACATACAACAATATCCTGCCCTGGGACCCCATCCTGTAAAAATATAGTGGTTACTTTTCCAAAATAAGAGAACACCATGTATATCCATAATTGTGCTACATCGAAACAATGAGGTACAAGAGGAAATTGCATTGTGAATATAGACATGACTAAACCGTTTTAACAACACATAGCAGAGAGCGATAATATACCATTACGATATTGCATAATAGGTTCATATATACACATATGAACATGTTCATAACTATATTTACAAATGTAGCACAGACTCTATTACCATGATTTTATAAAACATTTGCTATATTATATTAATATTTATTAAAACAGTTTATTGAACAAACTCATTAAGTGTCGTTCTTTTGCTAGAAGATATAGTCCCTGACAGAATACTGCTGTGCAATAAAAAAAATTCAATTAAATTCAATTCAATTAAATTCAATTCAATTCAATTCAAAATTCAATTCAAAATTCAATAAAATAAAAACTGGTCCAAAAAGCTGATTAATGAAATAAAATTAACATTGACTGAAATAAGAAATGTATAATTTTCTTATTTTAGTCAATGTTTATTTTATTTTATTTCATTTTAAATTGTATTTCTGAATTGTATTTTTTAAATCTATTTCTCATTTTTTTTAATGGGTTTAGCTTTAGTAAACAATAATAACCCTGACCAAAACTATGCATGATCTATCCAACTAGACATAAATGGAAAATAACATTACCCTCTACCGCATGGTGTAGCCATATGGCAACATACTCTTTGTGTTAATTTCCTTGCCACTGTCTCTTTAAGAGAACATTCTCGGTTTTTTTGTTGGAAAGAGAAGACCTTAGTTTAGCCAGTGATGTGCTTTCTAATAGAAATCACTAGCAGAAACTCCAAATGCCAGTGTTTTGCATTGTTTATGGATGCTCAAATCGGACAAACGGAGAAACCACAAGGAGCTTTTATCGTGTACAAAACTGTGTTGCTCATAAGGGGGGGAAATTCGAGAATTTGACTGAAAAACGCTGGAAAAAAGTGGCTTGTAAACTTGCGTCTGCGGTCGGGAGGAAACGGAATCGTGAGATTGCGATAAATTGAAGTGAGTGACAGCTTTTAGTGATTAGCGTTATATGAAAGCGCTATTTGCTCGCTTTCCAGGCTATAATCGATTCAGAATTTAAATAAAATTTGTTTTATGTGGTGCTAACAGGACCAACAGCCACATACCCTGTAACCTGCATGCAGCAAAGTTTCAGGAGTGACATATATTCCACATCCCTCATATAAATACGGGATTCACTTTCGA
>NW_015558585.1:15903-17477 GCF_001515605.1 Sinocyclocheilus anshuiensis | reverse complement strand
ATGAAAAAACTGCTTTGTGAAGTTTCATACATAAAAAAGGTGGGGGGATGGGGGGCTCATGTTCATAGTCTTCCTCTCAAGAGATTGCATAATGCTGAATTTTCATGAACTGCAATGTTTTTGGTTTTATGTCAGTGTTTTATGATACATTATATACAGTATTATATTTGTTTTAACTGTATAAATTTGCAGTTTAAATAATATTCATGAAAAATGTAATGAAATTAAAACAATTATAAATCATTATTCAGCAAAAAAAGAATAGAATAAATAAAAGCACAAGTTGTTGGAAAGTAAGCTTACACTTATTCTAAGTTAGATCCACTATTGTATGCTGTTGCCGTATGGCAACATATCATAAAGTAGCTTAAAATAAAAAAACAATTTCAATTTTTTTTTTACAGCACTTCAAGTTAAGCCATTCTTAGAAAAGAAAAAGATTCAAATATTTTTTTCTATAGGTCTATCATAATGCGTGCGGTAGAGGGTTAAAGGGAAAAAAGAGTGTTAAATTCATTAGTATTTAATATAATGTGTAATGAAACAGGTATTTGCTTTTCCAGTTCAAGTAAACATACAGTATATCCAACTTTATTCAGAGTAATGAACTGCAAGCTCAGATGCAGGACTCATATCAGCTTTATTTCAGATCTCAGAAAGATTTGAGGATCACAGCTATAGCATCTGTTTTATTTGTGCACCAGTGGATGGATTGATGTGCTTTTCCAGATCAGTTTTAACAGATCAGAGTGCACCTGAGTTAATTAAACAGAAATATGCCCAAGAACCATTCCTGACATCCAAAATGACATTAGCATCATAAATACAACTGTAGTCTTTACCAGCTTACAATATGTGCTACTACAAAGGTGTATGCAGTATTTTTCCCTCCTTAAAAAAACAAAAACAAAAACATAAATTCAAATAAACGAATCTTACTTTTTACACATATATTTTGAATGTATTTTAAATATTTTAAATGTTGTTGTATTTTAAGTGGAGTGGGTCCCCTCATGGGGGCGGCCATCTTGGAATCACATGACCAGCCGAACACTAATCACTTTATCTCATAATAAGGCTATTACTGAACACTTTCTCTTGCAGAATCAATTATTAAATTGCACTGATAACTTTTGAATATGCGCTACGCAGTATAAGACACCTGCTATATTGGCCCGAACAACATAATAGAAAAGAAAAAGAAAAAAAATGGCTTCACCTTCAAACTGATTTGCCTCTAAATTACCAACTTTCAGTTACAATTCTTAATCTAATTAAGACTAATAAACACTTAAATTAGCGATTTAACACAATTCCCCAAAAATAAAGAAAAACAAATCCAAATGCAAGAGATGAATTATTTAGATTTTCCTAACCTTTCCATTTATAGCAGGTGATCAAAGGAAAGACTGAGAAGACTATTCAAGATCTTCCTGTGCTCCCCTCCTCTTCCCCTCTCTCTGGTTTGCTTTGAATCATTAGTAAAGCAAAGGAGTCGTGAATCACTCCTTTCTTCAGCCCTGCCCTCTCTCCGGGCCTTCCCCTCTCTCTCTCGCTCTCTCTCTCTCTCTCTC
>NW_015558585.1:9198-14198 GCF_001515605.1 Sinocyclocheilus anshuiensis | reverse complement strand
CGTCCAATTTTTTCCACCGTTTCCTTTCTCAAAAGTGACACGGCCGTTAACGAGGACTGCGTAAAAAGGAAGGCGAAGAAAAAAGGGCCTCCTTTTTGTGAGACCCATTCACAGTGATTTGTCCTCCTTTGTAGTCCTAATTATGTGCCAAAGTAGGATAACAGAAGTTCTCAACTCGACCATTATGCCAGCACAGAAAAGGAGACGCATACAAGAAGCTGATCACTTTGGAATTAGCAAACATGATACTACACGAGGAAAAAAAAAATCATTAATACCAACAGGGATTAGAGGTTCTGATTAAAGGGTAGCTTTTACCGTATGCAAATTAGTGATAGGCATTTATCAGTGCCTGGCCAAGCTGTCTTAGCTGCAAAGCCACATATGTTTTTTAGCTGATTAAAAAACTGCTTGAAGTTGCAGGCCTTTTTTAATGGAGGAGAGCGACGGAAAGAGAGGCAGAGAAACCGAGTAAAGGAGTATGTGGCAATCAACTCGTTTCCTTTTGGCCAAATTCCCGTGATTGTTTAAAGCGTTTGCCGTAATTCCCTCTTTTATTAAGAACGTTCTTTTGTACATAATTAAAACATTTCTCAAGTGACTACGTGTGCGCGTTTGTGCGCCGCTCCCCCCGCCAAACCACCTCCGTAAGCGTATGCTCGTATCTTTTTCTCCTGAAACAACCATCGCGACTGGAGCCGTTATTTGCCTCTTGTCTGAACGGCAAAACAAGCCGAAAGTAATGAATAGATGGGCAGGACGAAGGGGGAGAGTTTATCGCCTGACCGCCATTGTCTGAGGGCCTCCCATTTACTTCACTCACCTTCCTATGGAGGTGACCCGCTTTGTGTTAACAAAGAAAAGCAGGATGAAACTGAGCTCTCTTTGCCTCTCGCCTACCACTGATAATACCTTCGTTACCCAGCGCCCCCCTCTTCTTCTTGAGGGAGTGCTTTAATTTATGCTTTTTCATCTCTCAGGGGCTCGGGAGTGTGTTAACCTGCTCTCGGCACAAACCGGCTCACATAAGAGGAAACTGCTGTGTCAAGCTTCTCGCCACACTTTATTATTAAACAAATAAAGCCTTCCCCACAGAACGCAAAATTCAATTAAGATATAATTGCAAACACAAGCTGCTGACCATATGCCATAAATCATCTTCATGTTCACAATGCATTATCTGTTTTAATATCGTCACTGTCTGAGCTTCGAACAATTATGTAATAATGAAGTCACCATTTCTATTTTAAAAAAAGTAAACTCTAGCGTTCTTGCTTCTATGCCCCCCATGTCAACACATAGGGATTCTATTAAGGATAAAGTTAATAAATCAATTGGCTGTAGCAAAAATATGCATTTGCTATATTTTAAAGAACAGTGAACAGAACTCCTTCTTAGTTGAATTATATTATGGGTAAACAAATGTTTGTCTTATCTGTTTAATTTATAAAAAATACATTAAAAATACAATGACATCTTCTGTGATGAGCATGTTTTCAGTATCTGTATTAATATTCATTTTGATATTTTTGGGGAGGTAAATAAAGTCAAAAGTCTCATTAAAAATGACATTGTACAAAAGAAAACCTTTAGTAGTTTGGAATAATCTTTAATTATTATTTCTTATATTTTTTAACCTATATTAACAAAACTGCTTCACTGCTTATTAATATTTTTTTCTTCAAAATTAAGGTCATGTGGTGTGATTAACAAAGTCATATGGTCCAACCAATATGCAGAAACATGCAGAAAATAAATTATATGAAAACTCAAGTGTGTGTGTCAAGTTCAGGAAGTCTTATTACATATATATATATATATATATATATATTACCATTTTTATGACAAAGAAAGGTTTAGGTTGTAAAATGTCATGTGGTGCAACTTCCCAAAAATAGTTATGAAATAATATTTCATGATATTTGTAAAAACAAAGGGTGAAAAATCTATCTTGATAAATACAATTAGAAATGTTTTTATATTATTATAAATGTAAACCATTCTTGAAAAAGGTAGATAGATGGATAGAGTTTTTTTTGTTGTTGCAAAACTATCTGAAACTGCAAAGGAATGCAAGCAGTATTACTAAGAATTTGTCACGTGTTTTAAAATAAAAAATAAAAAATAAATAAACAAGAAAGAAATTATAATGGACACTCATCTCTGACCCTTATACTTCAGCAGACATCCGATTAAATATGTCAAATGCTAATCTTCAATGAGCAGAATATTATCACTTTAAATGCAGGTTTATTTAGCATGTAAATGTAAAATAGGTTTTGGAAATATGCTGCAATTTAATTATACTTCAATGTGCAGACAATCACAGAAAAGGTTCACAATTTTTACATCATGGAATTAAAATAGCATTTTCTACCCCAGCTGAATAGTTTGACTTCTAAGCAGGTGTGGGACTAGATTAAGAAATGGAAGATATTTCGTTCAGATGAAATGAGTGGTGGGATAGAGCACTGGAGAAATTCAGTTAGGATGTGAGGTGAACCAAATAAGAGGTTATTTAAAATGGTTGAGAAGTGTCCAAAAGGATGATAAGATTTCAAATAAACAGAGAAATAAAGCTAGTATTTGCACAAGCAAGATAAACATGTGACTTCTTTTCCCTCCCCGCTTTTGCTATAGCATGGAAATTCAAGAGAGTAAGAGGAAGGGAGGGAATCTACAGCCTTAAAGCCCTTTTAAATTCCAATTTGTGCTTAGGCTGCTGTTTTCAGGCATAAATATATGTGTACGAGGAACAGAGATAGGTCCTCTGCATGGACACACAGAAAAGTAGGGTTATAATAGAGGGGTGGCAGTCAGGCCCCCTCTGACATCCTCTATCTGACAGAACTTGCTGATCAACTCTTTTTTATATTCATCTTCTTTTAAGCGGCATTTTCTTATATGCGGGCTGATAAAAAGTGTTTACCATTGCATAGAACTTTTCATCCAATAGATCCATAAATTAAGCCAAATAAACATCACCTGCTTGTATGCAAAGACTAGCAGCGTATGCCATCTTTAAGTAATGATCATTGTTCTTAAATGGGTGAAATATAAATCACAATTTAAATAACAGTAGTTGTCAATTGGAATTAGATGAAATGTTTAAAAGTGGCATCCTAATAATCTTTTACTAAACATTTTGGGTCTTCATGTTTAACCTTTAACCCACAGATCATACATTTGTATATCTGTAAAGAACATATTGTGTCTGACCTGGCATAGAGATGACATTTTTATATATTGAACCTTTCATTTGATGAAAATATGAATTAAAACATTAAAATTCGATTCAAATCTAAAGCAAGTGAGGAAGCAAGGTAGAACAGGCCATGTGAGAAATTGGGAAGGACTTTGAAAAGGAAGACATTGGAGCATCAGTTTGACTTCTTCAGATATCAATTGGTCTCTAAATGGTGCAAGCACACAAAGCTCTCATTGCCAAGGCCACATCTCATTCTCCCACTCCCACCAAACTCACACAAATGATTCACACCAAAAAGAGTCATATCAAAATGATTCATACTTAAAAGGTTCAAGCCTAAAGGAAATGTAAATCTGCCTGGCTGCCAGCCTATTCAGGTCCCTGTTTCATAAACTAAATAAATGACATGGAAATTTGTGGAAATTCATGTTCATTGAGGATTGTCCTATTGATTTTCTAGGTATGGATCAAGGACCTCTGTGATTATTGCTTTTAAAAAGTAATTGACTTTGAGGGAGCTTAATGTGGTGTGTGCTATACATGTGCATAATCCACATGATTCGCCAATGTACCTTGACTGAAAGTGTTTTCTATCCCAACTCTGCTGTTTTAACATTTTAACAACAAAAATAAAGACATTTTAATAAGAACACAGAGTGAGAAATGGAGTTGCAACTAAACAGACACAAACAGAATCATTGGAGGAAAAATATGCTGTGACGACATTTCTGCAAAAGTAATATTACTTTGCTTGCAAGTTTCACAACAATTTCGAAGTGAAATTTCGAGCAAGTGTGTCCACTCTGTTTTATCTGAAACAGATGAACATGAATCTGGCAATGATTTACTGTGTTAGCTGTTGTAAGTATTGCGGGAGTTTAGAAATTAAATGTCAAGACGTATTAGTTTACAAATCATGCACTATAGTGTAAAATATTCAGATCATAACATAGTATTGTGCATGAAATCACATGAAAATAAGTCTTTATTAATCAATAACCTTCCCCTGTAATTATAATTTTTGTGAACAGGAATAAATATTGTTGAGGTTTTTTGACGCTATAGCACTCATTTCAACTAAGAAACTGTATGAATAGGTACATTTGTGGAGTTTTGCAAAAGTGTGCACTAACAGGTAGAGGCACATTATTGCATATAGTGGTCATTATCCATTTCATATATTTATTTCCTTCCTTCATTCATTTCTGTGTCCCATGTTAAACTGCCACAAGGCCAATTTAAATGTCTGTATTATAATAACGTTAACATTGCAACCCAAATAATTAACATGCAAAATAGTTTTAAAGATTTCAAGGCACTGGCAATGACCAAATTCACCTGTTGTTATAGCACTGAGCTCTGAACATCAGTTTAATCAAGTTCTGAAAGCTAATGTTCTATTAACAAATATTAAAAGGTTTTTTTTGGATCTTACGTGGAATTACAAACAGTATTATCCATCTCTATTGATCACAGATGTAGATAATGGTCATGCATCAAGACATGAATAGTGCTGAAAGTGCTTCATCTAAAATAGTCTTCCATTAATTGTTTACCCTACACAAATGAAACACTGACAAAATCGTATCATATTGCCATGACATCTTTTACATAAGAACATATTATATCATTTTTAGTGTATGAGAGTAATGATTTCTTTGTAATCTGCAATAACTTAGCTTTAAATAATATATGGAATACAATGATAATAATAATAATAATAATAATAAATGGAATATATATATATATATATATATATATATATATATATATCATTTTTATTTATTTATTT
>NW_015558585.1:881-9126 GCF_001515605.1 Sinocyclocheilus anshuiensis | reverse complement strand
TTTTTTACTCAAAGAAAAAAAGGATAAAACTCCGGTTGATTCTGATAAACCCATAAATATGTTATGTTATGCTTGATAACTGATTGAATAATATTAAAGCCCTATTTTGTAATATAATAAATAAATTATATATAATATATAATATAAATAAATTAAAACACAAAAAACTCAAATAAATCATTATAAATGCTATAAGTAAAATTAGATAAAAGCTAAAAGTAAATTTAGGCAACACAGCATTATGAAAAAAAAAGAATGTGTATTTTTACACTTGCTAAATATCTAAACAATTAACAGTGTTATTGAAGTTTTTAACTTTAAACACACAAGTTTAAGTAAGTGTTTGTTAGATGAAAACAAATCTAATCTAAATAGGGAAAATTTGCATACACAAATAAATATTGGCTGATATGGAAAAAAATCTCTTACATCACCTGATAACCAATGGTATACTGATACATTGTGCATCTACATCTCATGCGAACAATTACTTAAAGATAGATCCTAACAATACATAGTATATTTTGCTGAAGTATTGCCAAAGAAACCACACAATCAATCTACAAAAAAGATTTGTTTCTGTTTTTCCTGTTCTGTCATATTGGGGCGCTGTATAGGGTTAATGAGAAAATGAAATAATAAAGACAAAACATATCCTATAGTCCAAATAAGGAGGTTTGCCGGTTACCTTGAACAGTCTGGAGGAAGAAAGGTTAAATAGCAACGGCACAGAATGACACTGAAAGGGACTGTTCCATTCTTTCTCTCCCAAGGACAACTAATTAGCAGACAACAGCTGAGTCCATTTCAAATGTTAATTTTTTTTTCCTTTAAATGCTTTATAGCCATGTTGTATACTTCCGCACACAATTGCGCATTTTTGTGAGTCAATGTACTAGATGAAAATCGCTTTATGACACAATAGTCAAGTGGAGAGACAGTAATATGAAAAACATTCACGACTAACCCACTAGAAGGCTGAGAGCATAATAGCTTTGCCCATAATAGCATACTTTGTGATTTTAGGTCTGAAAAAGGAGCACAGATTGCTTCTGCTATCTTATTATTCAAGCAATGCCACCATTCATTTTAAAAGGAAAAAAAATCATCATTTTCTATATGATTTTGGCCATGCATGTGCAAAAACAACAGTCCAAATCAGTTTAATGAGGAAGCTGATGTCCAAAACATAATGGATATGGAAATATATAATTAAGATTCATCTTATGGAACTGAAAATGACTAATTATGTCCAAAATGCTGCCATGCCCAATAAACAGTGATTATCAAAAGATAAAATCCATTTAATACAGATACAGCTTTTTAGATTTACCTGATAAAATCAAAGCTGTTTGTAACAGAGTTACTAGATCTTTATGGTGCACCCATGAGCAAAGCAAACGGACGGTGAGCTTCTGCTCCACTGTAAGCCTTCCATAAGATAACCTCTGGGTCAATGTGAAATGGCCACAGTGTGTGCAAGAGTGGAAAGATAGATTTGACAGGGACAAACGCTCTAGTGTTACTCTGACTCTGAGCCGTCCTGCCTTTAAGCCGCTGTGCTGGAAAATGGGCCCAGAGGCTCTGAAATTCTAAGATCCACCTCATTTGCTGGTTGTTCTGAACAGAATAACTCAACACAGGTCATTAGTGGTGCACACAACATATTACTGAATGGAAAAGACCCAGAACTGTCCCAATGGTGTCACACTTGTATTTGTCTCCATTGGAAAACACCTTCAGTCAATAATTTAGACCAATATAACATTAGGCCATTAGACAACAAAATTATCTCTATTGGTGCCACTCATTTCAAATGTCCAGTGTATTGCTCAGTGAAATTTGTGAATGTTAATACTGCCAGTTAATGTAACAAGTAACTGTCTATGATGAAGAAAAGGTAATTTTGTTAAATGTATTTAAATCCAGTTCAAAACACTGAACTAAAATGCTAAAGTTTTTTATTCATGCTGGTTTACATAATTTTCAAGAAAGATTTTTTATGGCTCTATCCATCAAATGTGATGGCCATCAAGCAAAAGAACACTTTCCTTACACCCCAAATACATATGTTGAATACATATTAATTCAATTAAATATAAAAGTGCATACAATTTATGGTAAATTATTTATTTAAAAATAATTTGATTATTTATTTTACAAATATCATGAATTTATATTTTCATTAGTTTTTGTGTGTTACACCACATTACATTTTACAGTCTTTGTTGTTGTTGTTGTTGTTGTTGTTTTTATATTTTAAAATGTTTGTTATAGCACATGACATGTTGTACATGTTGGATGCATCACTTTAAGTTGGTGGACAAAAGTTAATAATAAATTTTTAAAAAACAAAATAATAAAATAAAATAATACAAATATCATGCCAAACTATCTAAAAGTTCTTTCATTGAATTTAGTTTCAATATTTTTTTTATTTATGAAATCAGGACAGTTGTATCACACTGACATTTGTTGACCAAAAAAATACATATATTTATATAAATAATATTAATTATGTAAATAATGCATTTTCTCATATGCTCTTCTATAATGAGCATATTTTTAATTTTAAAATAATTAAGTAATTGCTCATTATAGAAGATATAGAGGTGTTTTCATGTCATTGTGTATGAATTGAAATGTAATGTATTTTTGGCTAAATTAATATTTAAAAAAAAAGAGAGAGAGAAAAGAAAAAAAGTAATGTCACTGACTCTATAGTACTTATAGTACTAGAAATTTAAAGGAATAATTAAGCTGGCTGAAGCTGAGCCTGTCATTCTAATTAACATCTCCTTTTGTTTTCCATAGAAGGAAGTCAGTCATGTTTAGAATGACATGAAGGTAAAAAAAAAAAAAAGACATAATTGCCATTTTCTTTTTGTTTTACAACAAGTAGTAAATTACAAGCAGTAATTTACACAAAGATAACCTTAAACAACTAAACATTGTTCACACAGTTTCCCTTCTCAGCTCAGCAGGTACATCTATGGTTTTTATTTGTTTGTTTTTTAGTAATCATCATCATAATGTCTTTACGGAGTGGGCCAGTTTGGAAAGAAACACATAAGCACCACATGTCCACCCCTCTGGAGGTGTTTGACGAGCACAAGCAATAAAGCTCAGTAAGTAAATCGTGTCCCGCTGGGCCCATTAACAAATCGACAAGACGGTTTTTTTTGTTCAAATGTAATTAAGGCCACAAACGACACTCTGAGGTACTTTTTTCACAGTATTCAATGGAATATATCCTTAAACCATCCGCACACATTATAACACACAGACACCTGACAGAAACAACTTTTGCCAAGCTGCCACCATTTGTCCGTTGTCCTCAGGGAGACCAAAAAATCAATAGCTGCATCATTTACAAAGAGCATGGCTATATGACCTGTCCACCCCTTGTCTTCATCACCACTACCATTGCTTAGTACAGATGCCGTTTGACTCCTACTTATGCTGTGCACATGCTCGGCCCCCTTCAAAACCACTCAAGTCATCAGTGGCACGCTCCTCCTGACAAGGTTTTGGCCTCATATCCACAGTTTTACCAAGGTCAAAACTGAATCTGAGACAAAGCGGCCTTTATAAACCATTCTTTTCAAACTGCACTCACTGCATACTCTGACTTAATATTCATACAATGGCTTATAGTGAGGGAAAACAAAAACAACACACAAAATGGAAGCTCTATCCTCGTATTTTGTGTTGAATGACTTCTAAATGCACAACAATATACTTTTAAGCTGATTGACTTTAACAGAAAACCTAATCATAGCCGAAGCCTTCAAATCAGAAAAGTTAACGAAAGGGGCAAACAAATTGTCAGCGGCCTGACATCTAGACTGATTTCTTTTTAAAGCAGATGAAATAAAAGTTCAGTAGAGTGGATGATCCAGTCCATCCTCTTCAGGCCTAAAGCGTATCAAAAGTGTATTTGTATGTGGCGGCAGCGCTTAGTCCTCCCTCTGGCAGGAAAAGCCATGACGCGGCATATTTACCACTGGGACCCTCGCAGAGGTGACAGAGGGGCAAGGCCGCATCCCACCTGACCAGCTGCCAAACAGATTAAAGTGGGCTGAAAACGTGTAGATTGCCACAAGAAAAAATAATAATGCTGACATGGCCTTCCCTTTATGGCAGCAACAAAACATTCCCTGGAGACCAATCTCTTTATCACTCCCGAAAAAAAAAAGACAAATAAAACACTTCCAAAGGCAAGGAATTCTCACATTTATAGGGCTGAGGTGGCCTGGACAAAGCTGCATTATCTCTAAGGCCACAAAGGTCTTGGTCAGATGTGGTGGGGGTTTTCATTAGCCATTGTGACGGATAAATTTCATCTGTGCCCCTTTCAATCAGACTGCAAAATGAATGGAGAAGCTGACAGTGGTGTATACACACACAAGATGTTCTGTCCAATAAGATTTACATAAAGATCTAATCAGCAAGGCCACCATCAAGTTGCGTTAAAAGCAGCTTATAACAGTTCACCGCACTGGTTGTGTATTTTTACTTTATCTTTTCAAAATATTATTATAAAGGCTTTGAAACAGCTAAATCCTATTTCTAAAAAATAACATATTTCAGTAATTCTGAGGCTATTAGAATGTACACTATATAATATATTTGTATTGTATGTATAAAATAAATATCAATGTTAATAAATAAAAAATAATAATTATTATGATTTGTATATAAATATGATATAAACTAATGGTCAAGTATTTTTGAATAATTACTATTTTTTATGTTATTGTAGGAAGTCTGTTATGCTCAACAAGTATGCATTAATTTGATCAAAAATACAGTAACAGTAATATTGTGAAATATTATTATACAAGAACTGTTTTCTTTTTAATATATTTTAAAAGGTGATTTATTCCTGTGATGCAAAGCTGAATTTTCAGCAGACATTTCTCCAGTCTTCAGTGTCACATGATCCTTCAGAAATCATTCTAATATGCTGATTAGTTGATCAAAAAAATAAATAAATAAATATTTCTGATTATCATCAATGTTGAAAATGCTGTTTAATATCTGTTTGTTTGTTTGTTTGTTTTTTAAATCGTGATACACTATTATTCAAAAGTTTAGGGTAAGTTTCTACAATGAAAAATTGTTTTCAACATATAATAACAGCCATTAAAAATAACTGAGCACCAATAATAATTGAGCACCAAAACAGCATATTAGAATGATTTTTGAAGGATCATGTGACATTGAAAACTGGAGTAATGGCTGCTGAAAATTCAGCTTTGCATCACAGGAATAAATGATATGTAAATTGTAATATTTTAAAATATTACTGTTTTCACTGTAACTTTTCACAGGCAGTATATACAGTATATATTAAATAATAATAAGTGAGTGAGTGACATGACGGCCAAGTATCGTAACCCATACTCAGAATTTGTGCACTGCAATTCACCCATCCAAGTGCACAAACAGAGCAGAGTAGTGAACACACACACACACACACACACACACACACACACTGTGAACGCACACCCAGAGCAGTAGGCAGCCATTTGTTGCGGCACCCGGGGAACAACTAGGGGGTTCGGTGCCTTGCTCAAGGGCACCTCAGTCATGGGTACTGAGGGTGGAAGAGAGCGCTGCTCAATCACTCCTCCCACCTACAATTCCTGCCGGTACTGAGACTCAAACCCGGGACCTTCGGGTTACAAGTCTGACTCATATGAGTTACAATTTGTATAAAATATTTATAATTATTATTATTATTATTATTATTGAATCATACAATGTTTTCTGTTTTATTTGCAGATTTACAATATAAATAGAATTCTAACATTCTATGCAATATCTGTAAAGTTTCTATAGAGGGAGCTCTACAGGTCTTGCTTTCACACACAAGTGTTTGATCTGAAATAGACTCAAGGTTGAAAGAACTGCGAACATGAACCAGGTATCTGTTTGGTCATTCGGGATCTTGAATTCAAATATAATTTGGTAAAGTTCTGACAAGAACACTTTCACAGCTTTTCAATAAAAGTGACATTTATACAAGGCAACCAAATTTGGCTTGAGATGTGAGAGAAAGATAAACATGCTGTTAAAATGCCTGGGAACAGTATCATTGATAATCATTTTCATACATCTTTTGTAATGCTTTTATCCATTTATACCACATCATTTCTTATATTGTTGTTATATTTGTCCTTACAAAGCATAAGCCTCAGATGCCACCTGTACTGTTAAAGTAAAGCAGATTAAAGTACACTGCAAGAAATAGTTGAAATAGTTCTGAAAAAAGACCCAGTTTCCTACTGCTCTCAGCCGCTGAATTGTAACGTCAGGTTCACACATACTCAAGCTGTGTCCCAAAGTTAAGTGCGCACACTTCGAAGGCCACGGACTTCAAAGGCCAGGCCTCCGAAGTGCATGAAGGACGCTCCGCCTTCGCAGGATTTCCTAATTACGACACCAGAGGTTCCCGATTAGTGCTCTGTCGCATAGCAACGGTGCGAGAGGAGAGCTGATGAGAGGACAATCCTGCCAGGATAGGTGGAGCCAGAATTGCTCATTTTTGTTTTTATGTTTTACGTCATAATAGAGGAGACAGTGATGTACCTCAGGCTTAGCCAAGACCATGGCCAGGTAAGTTACACTGGTTTGCTGCGTCCTTTTTTGGATTACAACTTTAAATGCAGGAATTGGCTTGGAGCTTGAAGTCCTTCAGATGCAGCCTTTGATATAGTTAGCAAAAATGTGTTAATATTGTGACAAAATGTTGATACTTTCATTTTTTCAAAATAATCAGAGGTGGACTGTAAGGAAGTACATTCATTAAGTATTCTCGAACAAATATGAAGTACTAAGTTTTCTTTTTTTCTCACAGACCGCAACACTAAAAATATGGTCTTTTACAACATGATGCATTGTTGTAGATTAAACTACCCAACAGTATATTTAGTAGGCAACTTTAAATTTAATAACCTTGAACATATTCAGAAGTAAAATGCAACATACACATTAGTGCAGCAGTAATATTAATGCAATACCCATCCTAACAAATTATTTTTTCAGAACAATACTGTATACCTTTACTTTTACTCTCAATACCTTAAGTATATTAGAGTTTGCAAGAAAATACTTTTACTTAAAGGATAGTTCACCCAAAAATGAAAATTCTGTAATCATTTTAGGATCTCTTGTCCGTCTGAAGTTATGGAGGTTACGGTTCTCTGAGAGTGAGGTGAGGAAGTGCTGTTCTCTGTGGTCTGTTGGGTCAGGTGGTCGCTGCCTTCTCGTCTGACTGCTAGTCAGGCTGAATCTGGTTTCTCTTTCTTTTCCCACTTCCGATCCTCCTCCTTTCGGTGGAAGAACTCTTTCATCATCATTTTCATCAGCTCTTGTGAGTCGAAACACGGTGATGTCTTTTGTTCTTGTGTGGATTCGGTTTGAGCTCGGTCAGCTTGGAATCTTTGCAAGTTATTTCGTTGATTCCTTGGACTGGTTGCTCCCGGGTGTGTTTGTCGTTTTCCCTTGGAAGTTCAGTTGGATTCCCATGAGCCTTTTCCTCTTGAGTTTCCAAATGAGTTTGGCTGATTCCATGATCTGTCCCCATTGATTCTCACGAGGTCTGGATTGGTCCAAGAGTTTTCCCAGTGACGTCCAGGTCAGTGTTGTCGTCCACACGGTCCATCCCAGCGGTTGTTCCTCTGTTTAGGTCGGGTACCAGCATGGGAGTCCCGTTCTCTGTTGGACGGGGGTGTGTTCCACTCTTTGGGTGGCGGCTTGGCATGGTCTTGATGTTGGGTGCCCTCTAGAGCCAGCCCTTGACTTTGAGTGCTGAAGTCAAGAACTGCTGTGGATTTGGCACCCTTTTCTGAGGCCATCTTTTGTTTGCCGTAGGCTTTATGCGCCAAGTCTCGCAACTGTTGAGCATTCATTGTTCGCGGACATGCGAGAACGCCAAGATGGTGGCTTACTCCAGGATGGAGGTTTCTCAGGAAGAGAGTTTTGAAGTTTAGACCATCTTCCATGTTCGGTTCGTTGCGAGTTCCGAAGTATGCTCGTCTGAGTCGGCTGTAGTAGGCTTGAGGAGATTCATGACGTCCTTGTCTCGTCTCCAGGGCAGCCACTAATCCTTGTTCTGACTCAGAGTTGACGAATTCTTTAATGAGGGCTTCTCGGAGGAGGTGGTAATCAGCCTTTGTGTGAGCAGGCTGCCTGTCCAGGAAACTGCGCACGTCAGGGCTGGCTGTTGTTCGGAGCA
>NW_015558585.1:257-642 GCF_001515605.1 Sinocyclocheilus anshuiensis | reverse complement strand
CTGTGAGGTCCAAGCCATGCGATGATCTGTGGCTGGCTGGAGCAGTTTCTTTTAGCTTTGTCGTGAAGTAAAGTTCTTCAGAGGGAGCTGGTGAATGTTTCAGCACTGCCCCCTCCCCCTTTTGATCATGTGTCAGTCCAGGAACAGGGCACCCGTCGTGTCCTTTTTGGCTCAGGGTGCAGCTCGTAGGCATGTCTGAGTTCCTCTCTGACGCTGTCGGACTCCTCTTTGATGTAGTCCAGCTGTCGTGTTAGGCGGCTGATCTAATTTCTTGACTCATCCAGGTGAGTTTCAAGGGCTTTAATTCTGCCGTTCTTGTCTCTGAAGTTATGTTGTCATCCAGCTGGTCTGTGGCTGTGTCTGATGCCTCAGTGTTTCGGCATCC
>NW_015558585.1:0-247 GCF_001515605.1 Sinocyclocheilus anshuiensis | reverse complement strand
CCTTTTCCAGGAGCTGTTCTGCATATTGTAGCTTGTTGGAGAGATCAGCGTAGTCAGCCTTGCCTTGTTCCATCTCTTGGGTAGTAGCTGCTAGTGTCTCTATTAGCCTAGAGATCTCCTCCTCGGCGCCTTGTTCCACTTCATCAGGCCCTTCCCGTCATTCCTGAGCCTCCAGTTCTAGCTGCTCGACGCATCGTTGTGAGCGTGTTAGCTCCTGCTGGAGATGGGCGGCGGGCCTGTCGCTCAG
>NW_015558584.1:526068-543431 GCF_001515605.1 Sinocyclocheilus anshuiensis | reverse complement strand
CCATTACTGGCTCCACATACGCCCCTGATGGACAAGTGTGAGTTTGCTGGCCCACGTGCACACTGGTATCTCAAAATGCATAAGACATCTCTGTTGATCCTCTTTTTTTTTTATTTTTATTTTTCTCGCTCCAGGTTTCATGAGGGTAAACCAGTACAATGCTCCCAGTATGATGCACTGGTTGAAATGGCCACCATCTGTGCTTTGTGCAATGACTCGTCTCTGGATTTCAATGAGGTTTGTAATTAAAATGTTCTGGTAAATGCAGTGTCCCAGTTTTGCTGAAATACACAATATAGTAACAGCTATTATGCAAAATACCTGTTAACACTTAGAAGGCATAGAAACTAATGTCTAGAACTATATGTTCTAGCAGATGTGACTTAATGAAGTTGCTTAAAAATAACATTTTAATACATTTGTTTTTAGAATTTTTAGAATCTAGTATTTAATAGTTTTATAGAAACCACTATAAGCCACTTGTTTAAAAAATACAATATGTATTTATTTATTTATTTACTTAAAGGGGTGGTTGATTGCGATTTCACTTTTTTAACGTTAGTTAGTGTGTAATGTTGCTGTTTGAGCATAAACGATATCTGCAAAGTTACGAAGCTGAAAGTTCAATGCAAACAGAGATATCGTCTTTTAAAATTCTGGCGGTTTAATGCCTACAAAAATGGCTGGTAGGGACTACAACGAGTTACTTCCCGGGTTCGTGACATCACAAACCCAGATAAACCCCGCCCTCAGGAAAAGGCAGCAAAGGGGGCGAGGCCATGCTGTGCTGCTTTAGAGAAGAGGAAGAGAAAACTAGGGGTGCACGTAAAAATCTATTCATATATGAATCGCGATTTTGTCTTCTAACGATTCTAATGGATTCACAAGTTTCAAAATCAATGTTCTAAAGCAGCGGTTCTTAATACTGTTCCTCGCATCGGCCTCTCTGTGTTTACAATACAACCGGAGCACATGCTGCTGAGGTGAGGGGCGGGATGTTTAGATGTGCACTAGAGGTGGTTAAGCCAATCACAACACACTAGGCTAGCTAACCAATCAGAGCCCATCGCCTATTTCTGAGGGTGGGGCTTCATAAAAACAGGAAAAGATCAGTCCTTTTCTCAGAGAAGGGACAGAGCGGTGTGGAATAAAGGTAAGTTATGTGAAAAATAATGTGTTAATGCTTCGTTTAAAAAAAAAACACATGTTAGACTGCACCCCATAAACACAGTCATGCCTAGAAAAAAGCCAGTGAACCACCCCATTAATTAATTAATTAGATATTAAATCTGTGTTGACCAATATTGTAAATTAAATTTTCTGTCAACCAGTGGTCACTATTAATTTATTAATGCTGTTAGAAAGTAATATTTAGCAAATCTCTAAAGGTCTATTTTCATGCAGTACATTGTAATCTTGTGATCACTTGATTGATTTAGATTTTAGAATTGTATTGTTCATATACATTTAAAAAATATTTTTAAAGAATCTTTTCGAATTAATAATTTAATTAAATATATGGTTTTAATGGAATTAATAATATTAATAGCAGTATATAGTGCTTGCATGTTTTGAAATGTTTCTAAAGAGTTTCTTTCTATGTCAGGCCAAAGGTGTGTATGAGAAGGTGGGTGAAGCCACAGAGACTGCCCTCACATGCCTGGTGGAGAAAATGAACGTGTTTGACACACAACTGAAGGGCCTTTCCAAAGTTGAGAGGGCAAACGCTTGCAACTCGGTAAGTCAGACATTTCCAACCGCAGATTTTGAGTTGGTTGCAACCCTAGTGGGCTATGCGGTTGTGGAAGCCCACATTTATTTCCAAAATGGTTTCTGGTGTTTAATGTAATGGCAGCTCTCATATCCGATTAATTTGTTGGGTCTCAGGTCATCAAGCAACTGATGAAGAAGGAATTCACTCTGGAGTTCTCCCGAGACAGGAAGTCCATGTCGGTCTATTGCACTCCCAACAAAGCTCGCTCCTCCATTGGCAAGATGTTTGTTAAGGTAGCATCACACTTTTCAGGAAGACTTTAGCACTCCAGTGTTTCATTTATCTGTTCCACACAGTACTGCTTTATGTTTGAAATGTGATGTGGTACAACAAAGTGCCTGCAGCTTCCTTAAACTCAATATTTCTGGGTGCAGGGTGCTCCAGAGGGAGTGATTGACAGATGCACGCACATTCGTGTAGGTGGGAATAAGGTTTCACTGACAGCAGCCATGAAAGAGAAGATCACGTCTGTGATCCGTGAGTACGGCACAGGACGTGACACACTACGCTGTCTGGCTCTGGCCACCCGCGACAACCCATTGAGTAAAGAGAGTATGGCAGTGGAGGACTCAAGCAGATTCATTGAGTATGAGGTGAGTAGGGCATTTCTGCTATAGCAAGGCTTATTTATAAGTAATTAATTAGAAATATTTATTTATTAATTGCTGTTTTTCCTTTAGACGGACCTGACCTTCGTGGGATGTGTGGGCATGCTGGATCCACCCAGAACTGAGGTGGCAGCTTCCATCAAACTTTGCCGTCAAGCAGGCATCCGAGTCATTATGATCACCGGCGACAACAAGGGTACGGCCGTTGCCATCTGCAGGCGCATTGGAATCTTTGGAGAGGATGACGATGTGTCAAGTATGGCCTACACTGGTCGAGAGTTTGACGATCTGTCTGCTGCCACCCAGCGCGAGGCAGTACTTACTGCCCGTTGCTTTGCCCGTGTCGAGCCATCTCACAAATCCAAGATTGTGGAGTACCTGCAGTCCTATGATGAGATCACTGCCATGGTAAACTAGAATCCAGTGAAATCATAACATGTACTCCTTGAATGATTTTATATGTACTTCCTTTCAAAAGTTTGGGTTTGGTAAGATTTTTGAATGTTTTTAAAAATGTTTTACATTCTCCAAAGCATTTATTTGATTAATAAAATACAGTAAATATTAGAGTTCAAAATGACTTTTCTATTTTAATGTATTTTAAAATTTAATTTATTCCTGTGATGCAAAGCTTAATTTTCAACAGCCATTACTCCAGTCTTCAGTGTCAGATGATCCTTCAGAAATCATTCTAATATGCTGCTTTGGTGCCCAAGAAACATTCTTATCAATGTTGAAAACAGTTGTGCTGCTAACAGTCATATTTTTTCAGACTTCTTTAATGAATAGAAAGTTCAAAAGGATATTTATTTGAAATAATAAAAACCTTCTAAAATTATAATTTATTAATATTTTTAACATTAATTTATAACTTAAAGCAGCACTATAACTTTTTCTGTGTTCAAAATTTGCAAAATGTATATAATGAGCGAGTACATCATGAATTCATCTTTCAAACCGAGTTTTTGTCTTATTCCGAATCACTACGGTACACTTATAATAAGTACTTATATTTGGACTATTGTAGCCTGGTTGGGTCGTCACCGCTGCGGAGTAACGCATACCTGCGTGAATCGCCATAGACATAAACTTAGAGAAGTAGCTCCGGTTGGAATGTTCTTCCGGGGGATGTGTGCAGTTCTGTTTATTAACTGCTAGAGAGCCAAAAGTTACATAGTGCTGCTTGAACATTATAAATGTCTTTACTGTGACTTGATCAATTTAATGTGTCCTTGCTATAAAAATGAATAAAAGAATTTAAAAAATAAAAAAAAACTCCAAACTTTTCAACAGTAGTGTATATTTATATAAAAATATCATTCTATATTAAATGACTATAAAGATGGAAGGATTTCTTCTAGATTGTTTGTTGTTAGAATTAGGGATGCACGATATATTGGCCACCATATCGGTATCGTCCGATAAATGCTCATTTTTTCTGTTATCGGTATCGGCCCGATAAGAGGTTCAAACAAGGCTGCTGTACTGTATGAGTTATGTTGACGTGTTTGGGATATGGCTTTTAATGGTGAGGCCTTTTTTGTAATCAGGCTCTCAAAAAGTATATAAAAATTTGGATATAGATTTATCGGCCAACATATTGGTTATCGGCTTTCAAAAATAAATAATTATCGGTATCGGCCAAAATTTTCATATCGGTGCATCCCTAGTTAGAATCATTCTCTCTCAACTGACCTGTCACTCTGTGTTCATTCCCGCAGACTGGAGATGGTGTGAATGATGCACCTGCTCTGAAAAAGTCTGAAATTGGCATTGCTATGGGGTCAGGCACAGCCGTGGCTAAGACTGCCTCTGAGATGGTCCTTGCTGACGATAACTTTGCCACCATTGTGGCTGCTGTGGAAGAGGGTCGAGCCATTTACAACAACATGAAACAATTCATCCGCTACCTCATTTCCTCAAATGTCGGCGAGGTGGTCTGGTAAGGATCTTAAAGGGATAGTTCACCCAAAAATGAAAATTTGATGTTTATCTGCTTACCCCCAGGGCATCCAAGATGTAGGTGACTTTGTTTCTTCAGTAGAACACAAACGAAGATTTTTAACTCAAACCGTTGCAGTCTGTCAGTCATATAATGGAAGTGAATGGGAATCACGGCTTTGAGAGTCAAAAAAACATACACAAACAAAACCAAATTAAACCCTGCGGCTCGTGATGATACATTGATGTGTAAAGACACGAAACGATCGGTCTGTGCAAGAAACTGAACTATATTTATATAATTTTTTACCTCTGATTCAATGTCTGAACTGTCCTGAGCACGTTCGCGTCTCTACATCTTGGATGCCCTGGGGGTAAGCAGATAAACATCAATTTTACTTGTAGATGTAATCTGATATATTTACACTATTGTTAAAAATCATGAGGTAAGATGAATGTTTTTGAAAGGAGTTTTTTATGCACCCCAAGGCTGCATTTATTTTATTTAAAATACAGTACAAACTGTAATGTTGTGAAATATTACAATATTTAATGACTGTTTCTATATTAATATATTTTTAAATGTACGTAAAATGTATGTGAATTTTCAGCAGCCATTACTCCAGTCTTCAGCCTTTCAGAAATCATTCTAATATGCAGATTTGGTGCTAAAGAACTATTTTTAATAGACAAAATAGAACATTTGAATATGAATTTTTTTTTTTTTTTTTACATTATAAATGTATTTACTGTCACTTTTGATCAATTTAATGTGCCCTTGCTGAATAAAATTAATTTCTTTAAAAAGCAAAAAAACAAACAAAAAAAGTCTTACTGATCCTAAACCTTTGAATGGTAGAGTTTTTTTGTGTTAAACAGGGTTTTCAATGAGAAGACCCTGGTTGTTACATACCAGACTGGTTATTATATAAAATGTTTGTGTTAGATTATATTCTTTGTTAAATTGTTTAATCAAGGTTTATGATTCATCCTATGCACCAGAATGGCTCAATTTAGTCTCCATCCTAAAAGTGATACTATATAAATGACAACACAGTGAAATTTATGCCTTGAGCAAACTCAAGATCGCTGCCAAGGTATTTTTGACATTCTTCCAGTTGTTATCTAATCGCATAACTCACAATATGTGTTCTCTCTGGCAGTATTTTCTTGACTGCGGCTCTGGGCTTCCCCGAGGCTCTGATTCCAGTTCAGCTTCTGTGGGTGAATCTGGTGACCGACGGTCTGCCTGCGACCGCGCTGGGGTTCAACCCACCCGACCTGGACATCATGAGCAAATCCCCTCGCAATGCCAGAGAACCCCTCATCTCTGGATGGCTCTTCTTCAGATACCTGGCCATTGGCTGTGAGTGCAGCACCTTTATTTGTTCATTTTTTTAAATTTTTTTGTTTTGTTTTCATTTTTTAAATTTACATTTTTACTTTAGTTTTTACATTTTTAAAATGTTAGTTTCCTTTTCTTTTTTTTTCTTTTTTTTTGTGGGTAAAGAAAGTGAGAATTAAAACATTGTTCTCCATGTCACCCTATAGGTTATGTGGGTGCTGGTACTGTAGGAGCTGCTGCATGGTGGTTCATTGCTGCTGAAGACGGACCCAGAATCACCATCTATCATCTGGTTAGAAACTCTCCTTAGATTTTTAACAGTCTTTCTTAAATGCATTCTAATGTTTGCATTCGCTCCTAAAAATGATTAATTTTTTTTTATCCCCACAGAGTCACTTCCTTCAGTGTGCGCCAGACAACCCCGAGTTTGAGGGCGTGAAGTGTGAAGTGTTTGAGTCTCCCTATCCCATGACCATGGCACTGTCTGTACTAGTCACCATTGAGATGTGCAATGCCCTCAACAGGTCAGTATCAGAAGTGCGCTGCAATATAGGAACTAAATTGGGGCATTTTCAGGGCATTTTCAGCCCTGAAAATGCCCCAATTAAGGCCCCATTTACATCTGCTATTAAGATCTATCCGATCACAAAGAGTGAGACAATGCTGTATACACCTGGAAGTAACTTTTGTAACAATGTGGTCAGATTTTGAAGGGAGTTTTTTTTTATTTTGTGACATTTTTTTTTTAGAGCTTTATACAATACCGATTGTGTCAAAGCAGCTTTACAGTGTTAAGTAAGGGATAATGCTCATCCAGGCGGTTATCGCAGAATAACCCCGACAGTGTGATCAGTCTTGTATAACCGGCTGGATATACATTATCCCGCTTATTACATGGCTACTTGCCACATAAGTAAATAATTAGACACGAAATATTGATTTGAGTTGAAATATTTGAACGCAAAGCTTCCGTGAACACAGCAGTTGCGAGTAAGCGGAAAGTTCAAACTAGATGGACATTTAAGGGATACGGTGCAGTCACACCACTTATTCACCACATAAATAATTATGGAGATAAAAGATTTAAGATGAAAATGTTTTAAAATCTTACCAGTTTGTTAGTTATCTTATAATCCATTACAGCGTACAAAACAATCGTAGCAAAATGGCAGCAGCTGCGTTTGTATGAAACGAGAGAGCGAGTCCGCGATACCAGGATGACGTAATTCAATAATTGTACACCATTTTGAATCGAGTTTTAATATTTTATTAGCTAAACAAACGCGAAGCTTCCACCAAGAAAAAACTGTTCTTGGCAGTATAGCGCCGACTTCAGTTACCCGGATGATCCTGCATTATCAGCTTTTACCGGTTGTTATTGAGGGATAACATACCCTCGGAATGTCGCGACTGACCAATCAGAATCAAGTATTCCACAGAGCCGTGTAATAAACTGAAAAAACGTGTGCTGATAACGCAAAAGGACAATAGAAAACCGTCAGTTTTTCAGTTAAAGTCGGTTCATCGTTGATTCAGTGATGTTATCATCCAGCTCAGTTCAGTTCTCTTCAAGTAGTGTCTGTGCAATTGACAATATTGCCAAAAATTGTGTCCCCAACTAAGCAAGCCAAAGGCGACAGTGGCAAGGAACCACAACTCCATCGGTGACAGAAATGGAGAAAAAAAAGCCTTGGGAGAAACCAGGCTCAGTCGGGTGGCCAGTTCTCCTCTGGCCAGATGAAACCAGCATGGTGTGGTTTAATTCCAGGCTGCAGTGCAAGTCAGATTGGTTCTCGTGGTCTTGTCTTGTATATCAGCTGAAATGGATTTTAATACCAGATGTTAATGGCATAAGTGGTGGATAATATAAATATGCAAACAGTCTCTTAATTTCACAATGTTATCTTGTTGTAGTGTTTCCGAGAACCAGTCTCTGCTTCGCATGCCCCCCTGGGAGAACGTGTGGCTGCTAGGAGCCATCTGCCTCTCCATGTCCCTCCACTTCCTTATCCTTTA
Organism: Sinocyclocheilus anshuiensis; assembly: GCF_001515605.1. NCBI lineage: Eukaryota > Metazoa > Chordata > Actinopteri > Cypriniformes > Cyprinidae > Sinocyclocheilus > Sinocyclocheilus anshuiensis. The sequence goes on along the minus strand of NW_015558584.1, from coordinate 535,747 downwards.
TGTGGAACCCCTGCCGGTAAGATCAATTTGAATCAATAAGATGATCAGTTTCAGTGTATTTGTTTTTTTTATTTTTTTTATTTTTTTTTGCAGTCTTTGTAGAATTCAGTCTTTTTAATTCCAATTTTTTATCTTTTTAACAGTTGTATTGAAAAAAAGTAAATGTATGTATTCGTATTGTTTTGCAATGAAACTGTTCTTAGTTTAGTAAATTGTCCATTTATTTATTTTCTCTGTATAGTAGTTAAGTTACTCTACACTGCATTTTCTCTACAGATGATCTTCCAGATCACCCCACTGAATGTGACCCAGTGGCTTATGGTGTTGAAGATTTCCCTGCCAGTCATCTTGCTGGATGAAGTGCTCAAGTTTGTGGCCAGAAACTACCTGGACAAGCCCAAAGACCTGGACGGTCCCAAGAGCATGGCCTGCTCTCTCAGCGCCTGCATGGAGGGCATTTCCTGGCCCTTCGTGGCTCTCTCACTCCCCTTGGTGCTGTGGATCTACAGCACTGACACTAACTTGGCCGAAATGTTCTGGTCTTGACTGAAATGAGCACTGATGTGTGTAGCTAGTGTGCACGTGTGTCTGTATGTATGGTTGTGCGTTTAAAGTGTGCCTCCGCTACAGAGAATGTGTACGAGAAGGACAGGATTAACACGAAAATAACCGTGATATAGAAATATAACCTTTTTTTAGCTGTCTGTTGGGGATTGAGGAGACCATACAGACCTGAAGTCTTCAAGTATTAGTGACCATTAATAATCTTTTTGGACTTCTTGTTGGTTTCTTTTTGTTATTGCATTTTTAATTAATCATGTGTGTCATGTCTCATTTCAAACTAGTATCAATTATGATAATATCCAATTTGTTTTGGCCCCAAATCATATTCAAATGGCTAAATGGAAAAAGTGCTTGTGTACCGACATTTAACACTATTTTATGCAATTGTTCATTTGTTATTATTTGTTCAATTTGCTAACAGAGAGCAGAGTGGGTAGGGTAGAAAAAAGAGAGAGAACAAGACAGAACTGTTTACTAATGTTTACCTTTTGTGTCTTCGGTGTGAACATCGCTCAGAGCCAATAGACAAGCATGGCGTTTCAAAGCAGCATGAGAAAGAGAGTGCGGGACTGAATGTTTGAATACTTCACGGTCAAATCCTCAGATGAAAGCTGCATGTTCTGTATTTTGCATGCATTTTGTGTGGTTTTTCACTTATGATTTGTACCTGTATGTCTTTCCCTGTGTCTAATAACTTCCATTTGTATGGGTATACATTGTGTTTCCATTATTACCTGACACTTTTGATTAGTAAAGCCAGTTTTTCTGCACTAGGCGGAGTACAGCTACCTCAGGACTGTCAGATTAGACTCTCTGGTTGCTTCCCCCCACTTAGCTTTACACCGCTTGTACACATTAATGCATGAGGGGTGCCTCTATTTGATGATAAACAGAACCCAGATTCCTTTGGCCCTAACAAATCTGTTTTAAGTTCTTTTTTTTCACTGTATTTTTTAATTGAATGAAGTTGCATTAACTTAATTTAGGGGTTTTTGTTTTTGGGGAGGGGTGGGTTGGATAAAAGCCGTAGATGTTACCGTTTAGTGGGTTAAGGTCAGAGACAAAGGAGTAGAAAATTTTACCAGCTAAGGTTTAGGTGTTGCATTCAAAACATGAATTTTACAATGCAAAACCAAAATGTTTCATGCTATCATTTTTTTTCTACTTAATACACTCATGAACCATTTGAATTAAAATGCGTGTCTTCATTTTACAAGCTGGTCTGTTCCTGTAATGCAGCACGGCAAGTTTTAGGAGCAAATATACTTGAATAAATGAAATTAATGTACAAAGATTTAATTACATAGCTGAGCACAAGATTGACAGCTGGGAGGGGCTTCCTTGCGAAGCGGCTTCCTGTTTGGCCCTCACCAGCCAGTCTGGTAGTGGCCTGTATATTTGTACACATGCAGCACATATACAGAAACGGTACAAAGTAATTATTATTTTTTTTTTAAATAGAGCTTTCTGGCATTTAGTTGTCCATTGCATCACACTCATTTTTGCTTGCTAAAATGGATGCATGTATCCTGACTATGCTCTTGGTGTGGAACTGTCAGTATTTTTTTCTAACAATCATAAACATTCCCTTTAAGTAAGTGTCACTGACATTGCCGCTACACATTTCTCCACTCCTTTTCACTGTGTTACAACAATGTCCCAAAGTCTCAAGTTTTTCTGACAATGGACCAACCCTGCTTACATGTAAATCTGCTAAATTCCCACTACGACTACTGTGGCTGTTTATAGCTGCATTAACACATGCCCATATCAGCTTGAATACATTACACTGTTATATTCCACTGCAATATATGTTGTTTTTAAGAAATATATAATATATTGTAAAGACTTGGTCAAATTACTTAAGTGATTGTTTTCTTTACCCCATATAATTTCAATATTGTCTCTGAATGAAATGAATACACCATTAGTTTTTATTAGAATGGTCCGTACACTGTTCTGACTTGCTCAGGAACTGAACTTGGATGTTGGCATAAATGACTCGAATGAAAACACTATTGCCATTAGAAATATGTTGCATTCTTTTCTTTTTTAGTAAATGTTGCCTTTTGTATTAACAATTAATCATACAATTATTTCCCCCATTGTCATACTTGCTTATATGCAAAATATTTATTTAATAGTGCACTTTAGCGTTTGCGTTTCATTCTAAAACAAAAATTCCTTTTTTTCTCTCATTTGTTTTTATTGGCCGTTATTGCTTCTGCCTCTGCTTGTGTTGGGAAACCTCAGGCTTCTGTGTTGTGCATGTCTGTTTTGAGTGGCTTCATTTTGCTGAATATCAGAACTTGCATGTTGAATGTATAGTTCAGAAAATAGCCACCAGTGCACTGCCAGATCCCATGTAAGAATGGACTCAATAATAAAAACTCAGTAATAATGAATAAATGACAGAGAAATAAGAGTAATAAGTGTATAATGAAGCAAGCAGCATCATCAGCATCATCTTCTACCCTGCATGACAATGTCTACATTGCCTAATGTTGATGCAAGGAGAGTTTGCTGCATTTTTTTTCTGTCAGTTGTCATAGTTTTATATACATGTATTATATAGTATAATGCATGACTTCAGTTGTAATTAGCCAAATAATTTGATCTATATTTATATAGCAACTTGCTGTGTACATTGCTGCTAAATGGTATTCAACACATCATTTTACAAATAAACTCTTTAGTTAATTTACCAATGCTGACATTCATGCTTTGTGCCTCTCTATGTATATCTGTTAGGAAAAGCCATTTAATACATTTAAATATACCTAAAATGAAGGAGTAGGATTTTCTTACTATTCAGTCTGTTACCTGAATCAGTGTCATTGGTCAGCAGAAAAACAGACTCAAATGCGGCCAGTATGTGCTTCTTGTTCTTGGCTCTAAAATCAACAATGAAGCCATGAGTTCATTAATTAAATTACCATTTAAACAATAAGTACATGTTTGTTGGAGGTATTTAAGCATAGAGATGTCCTGAGCGGTCCTTACGGCTGTAATGTCTAATATTGAACACCTGAAGGCGACAGAGACCAATTTTGGCGCTAAAACACGGTCCAATTACAATGACATCATCTTATTTCACATATAAAAACCAGTGCGTTTAATTGACAATAGCATAAATGAATGTACATTTCAGTTCAGTGCCTTTAATTAGCTACATACAAAAGTAAAGACACGAAAGGTTTTATTTCTGCAAATTATGTTATTGCACATATTGTTAGATTATGTTATCTATATCTAAAAAGAACTAAAAAAAACATTCAATATATTTTGTGAATTATTTGTTCCACAATATTGTGTGTGTTCCTTAAACGCCACATTATGTTTCAACAAAAACAGGCTGCATTTCCCCTAACACGTAGAAAAGTTTGATATTTAAACCACGCCACGCTTACTACAAGCTCCCTGACCTATGAGGTGAAGCAGCCTGTCGCTTTAAATCGAACCCATGCTGGGAGAGCTGTCAATCATGTCTCGTAATCCCGCCCCTTCCTGCAGCAGCGGCGTTTAGTGCTTTTCATACAGAGGCATTACGTACAGCAGACTCGGCAAATCTGCAAAGTCTAATTATCAGCGACAAAATGGGATAATCGTGAGCGTCTTTAGAGAATTTCGTCCACGGGAACTAAACGACCAGTCGAGGAGAGTGATTTTTTTTTCTTCCAGACACAGACGTAAGCACAAAGGGCTTTGGGGATAAAGGTGATAAAAAAGATATCACATTATGAACGCAGGACAACTGGAATACCTCGCCACAGTCACGGCCGGACCGTATGATTTGTTTATGGCGACCAGTTTAATTCGGAAAGCATTCTAAGGAGTACTTCGGTCATCCCGTGCGCTCTGGAGAACAGATGCTGTCATTGTGCTGGGGACCGAGATTTGTGCGCGTGATATTCTGCAAGTGGTCTCGTCGGAATGGTGCGCGAGATGAGACTGCGCGTGCCTTTATTGTTTCCGCGCGACATGCTCAATAACGGTCGTTCAGTCGTTGTACAACTCGAGCCCAACGACGACAATTTTGGCACAGAAAGACTGAGACTTCTAGTGACAATTCCAGGGAAATCATGAACGAAGTGTTTTGTAAACGTTTGTATTAAGTGTTATTGAAGAAATATCCTTTATTACGAACGGGCACTGCCGACTTTTCATACTTTAATCAATTTTCTTTTCCTTCAGCTAAATTCCAATTAGTTGGAGATACTTGACCGTGTGTTTCTGACCAATTTGATATTTTCAGCCTGAGCAAACACAATGGTGGAGCCTGTGGGTTTCATCGAAGCCTGGAAAGCACAGTTTCCAGAGTCTGAGCCTCCGAAGATGGAGCTGAGGTCTGTTGGAGGAATCGAACAAGAATTGGAGAAGTGCAAAGCGTCCATAAGACGCTTGGAAATGGAGGTGAACAAAGAGCGCTTTCGGATGATCTACCTTCAGACGCTGCTGGCCAAGGAGCGAAAGAGCTACGACCGGCAGAGATGGGGTTTCAGGAAGCCACCTCACCTGATCGAAGGGGACCCGCAAGCTGTTGGGGCCGATTCTCAGCATCTCCATGCACAGGAGCAGGGACAGCCAGAGCGCAGCAGGTTTCAGCCTGTGGGGGAGACCAGAGTGAAACCACGACCACCCCCTGCCAGGAAGTCGGCCTCCCACGGTGATGGATTGGAGCTACAGTCGTCATTCGAGGTGCACCAGGCAGGGCCGGTCAGTGAGACCGACGGGCTCTCGCCATCAACACAGAGGGGTGGAGTTTCTCCTTGCAGGCCCCATCCACCCCTTGACAAGGAGTTGCCCTTGGATCCGTCACCCAAAGACAAGCCGGGCATGGGGCTCGGGGTGGCTGCCTTACGTTCGAACTTTGAGAGAATCAAACGGGCCAACTCACACTCAGCCAGTGATGGAAAATCAGGCCAAGAGAAACCATTTTACACCAACGTTGAGTTCCATCATGACAGGGGCCTGGTAAAAGTCAACGACCGTGAGGTCTCGGACAAAATTAGCTCTCTTGGGAACCAAGCCATGCAGATGGAGCGCAAAAGGTCACTTCATTCACTTCCAGGCAACCTTGCTACGGTCGCAGGTGATCTACGCCCCAGACCTGTCTATAGGGGGCGCTCTACCGAAAGCACCTGCGGATATGATGCAGAGTATGAAGATGGCGAACCCAGTCCTCGCTACAGCACTGCGAGACCGAACGGTGCCAAACCACCACCTCCACCTTGGCAGCCATCAGATTTCCAGCCATACACTAGTGTTTACATTGGAGGGATGATGTCAGGAGAAAGTGGTGACAATAGGGTCACTATGAGAGACCATGGAGGAAGCGACGACCATCTTCTCACCTGGTCCAGGAGGTCATACTCGCCTGGAAGTTTCGAGGATGTGGGAGGCGGAGGAGGCGGATACACGCCAGACTGCAGCTCCAATGAGAACCTGACATCCAGTGAGGAAGACTTCTCCTCGGGACAGTCCAGTCACGTGTCGCCCAGCCCTACGACAGCCTACCGCCGCCCACTCCGAGAGAAGAGTCGCTCACCTTCTCAGAACTCCCAGAATTCTCAGCATTCGTTTGACAGCAGCAGTCCCCCTACACCGCAGACACAGAAACGACACAGGCAGCAACATGTCGTGGTGTCTGAGGCCACCATTGTGGGCGTAAGGAAAACAGGACAAATCTGGCCCCATGATGGAGACTCTATTGCCTCCAGTCGGGCTTCCCATGACAACAGTTACCATGGAGATCTAGGTAAGGCATGATTATGACTTCTACATGTTGTTCTGTTTTGCATATGACAGGTGAAGCGGTTCCTAAAAAATATCAAATGTAGCAGAAAAATGAATGGTCGTACGTAAGCAAAATTGGTCGCTACTGTAAGACTGTAAATGGGACATGACATCATTGTCAAGCTGATACACTGGGTAGCAATGTGTAGTGTGGCTGAATAATTGCAAATCAAAGCTTTTGGCCAGACACATTCTTCTTACAGTGAAAATGAGTGGGCATTTTATGTTTTTCTTCTACTCTGCATGCTTGATCAGTCAACTTTTCTGTTTTATCTCCTTTTATATTTGGTTGTTCTACCGTTAAATCCGTCCTCTGTTCAGAAGCTATTGTCCACTTTTGTTTCACGCTCTCTCTGTATCGGTCAGACACCGTTGCGACTGCTTGCTGCGGTTGGTTAGTCTGGTCTGATGAGACTCATATAAAGAGTAATTAACTGGACAAGCTAATTTATGATCATGAGGTCAAGATGTGCGTGTCAGAGTTTGTTTCTTTATGCAGGAGAGAAGCTGAGGAGCTTTCACTCATGTCACATGCTGCTGTGGGAATCTCCCAAGCAGGACAAAACACCCAGTTGATGAGTGAAAATTGTCATATGTAAATTAATATTTTCATTCCTTTTTATGGTACTGTATGTTAATACAGTGATTAATAGACTTTGAAGTTTGTAAGGAAAAAATCATTCAATTTCTGTGATTGCTTCAATGGAGTGAAGTCAGTGGAGCTCATGTGATCCATCTCTTGTGAAATGCTGTAGCTGAGTGAGATTTCTAAATGATGTCCACATACAGTGATACATTTAAAAAAAACGTAGTAAACCTTGTTGTTGCTGTTCTGTTTGTGTGACAATCTGTGTGTATATAATCTTGTGTGTTGTGCACTTCTGCAGTTTACATACAAATGCTTTCCCTGCACAGTTATTTTTAGCAGCAAATCTGATCCCTTATTTTTTGGAGGGACCAGTGAAAATGTTGAGAGGGCAAGTAAAATATGAACTACTGGACCAGTTGGGTCAGCTGAAAAAATCCTTAATGGTGTTTTAGGCTCACCAAGTCTGTGTTTATTTGATCAAAAATACAGTAGTAAACAATAATATTGTGAAATATTATTAATTTAAAATAACTTCTGTATTTCTGTGATGGCAAACTTGAATTTTCAGCAGCCATTACCCCAGTATTAAGTGTCACATGATCTTTCAGAAATCATTCTTATATGCTGATTTGGTGCTGAAGAAACCTTTATTTTTTTTGTCAAATCTGAAAACAGTTGTGCTGCTTAATAATTTTTGGAAAACTGATGTATATTTTTCAGGATTTTTTTAATGACAAGACAGTTCAAAAGAACACTATTTATTTGAATTTTTTTTTTTTTTTTTGTAATTTTATAAATGTCTCCACTGTCACTTTTGATCAATTTAATGTGTCCTTAATGCTGAATAAAAGTTAATTTCTTTCAAAAACAAAACAACCTGGAAACCGTACCAACCCCATGCAGTTTGACATAAATTCATAAACTAATTTTTGCTGGGAAACATGTGATACAAAACATTGGTGATTGGTTCGTAGCTTTCAGCACATTTATGCTGATGCTTTCAAAACTATCACAACAAGTTATTTTTACAATTCCAGCAAAACCTCATCTATGCTAGCCAGCTAGTAACAGATAACATGGAGGACAAAGATTCAGCAGAATTTTCAACAATGTAAATTACATCTCAGAAAACCAATTTGAAGGTATAAAAATGAATGTACATGATCAATGAACACAACTTTCAGTAGCAATAACAGCGACAGTTTTTTCAACTAGCCTGAAACTTTCACTGGCTCCAGGCTAGTGAGCAATTCTTATGGTTGTGTCCTGCAGAAGTAGGAACTCTTTCTACTAACTAAAAGTACAGTATAGTACTGTTACCTAACAAGCAGGTGTCTGGAAGATTCAGCCAAAGAGATCAATATCCATGAGCGTGACTCACCAGGCTGCTATTTCCACAGTCAGGCTGTCTCTATAAGCATTCTAAACTTTGAACTGCAGTGTTTTACTTGTTTTATCCAGTATCTTTTAACTTGTTTCTTGCCAAGAAGCAGAATGACATCAGCTATTAGAATGACTACAGGGGAGGGTGGTATCTAGGGGTGTGCCATATCATACCGTCCACGATAATACCGGTAGAAATTTTTCCATGATAAAAAAGTGTCATATCGCTATAGCAATGATATAGGGACGCGATGACGTATGGCGGATATACGTTCCCTAGTGCGCACAACAACAACACCACAAACCCAATTCGTGCGCGTGCCTCCAAAGGAGGGCTTACAATGACTTACAAAGATACATAACAGCTGCAAGTGTATGCACTACTTACTTTATGCAAGCACTATATAGGATAAATCACTATACAGGATTTAAACAAACAACAAACAGCCACCCACAAATAGTCTATAAACAAAGCATCAGGCTGTCTTTGAATTCACATGAACAGCGGTTAAAGTTACTCGTCGTCAGGCTACAGAAGAATACCATAATTCCTCCGTTCAATTAGGCCTAAGACATCGAGAGTCACGCAGACCTATAACAACTAGGGATGTAACGATTCACTCAACTCACGATTCGATCCGATTCACGATTTTGATTTCACGATTCGATTCATTTCACGATTTTTTTTTTAACAAAATGAGATTTAAGACAAATTATAAATTCAATGTGTCCTTTTATTATTGCTTGGACAAAATACTGTACATTTCTTTGTGAAATTGAAATATAACACTATAATAATATACTAATATAGCACTTGTAAATTATTGCTCTTTTGTTGGTTTTGATTGCTTCTATTGTCCTCATTTGTAAGTCGCTTTGGATAAAAGCGTTTGCTAAATAACAAAATGTAAATATAATGTAAATGGAAATAACAAAACTAAATTAAAATTTGAAAACAAGCCCCAAATCAAATAAATAAGTAACACAAATAAAAGAAATCTCTTCATATAAACAAACTGAGAGCTTTGTCTGCTCTTTCCATTTAAAATTAGAGTCAACCACTGCATTTTAATCACAATCCAAACAAAGATGCTGCATACATGCAATATGAGCAAAGCAGAACTAAATGAGACGCAGATGCACTCTCTGTCAGCAGGTGGCGCTTAAAGCGTTTCCTTGGTTTCCGCTGTAAACAAAGTAGAGCTGCACTTATGAACTTTAATATGCAGGGCTCCAGACTGCCACCATTTTTTCTGCCTGTGCGACTAAATTTTGTGTGCGGTCGCACTGGCGTGACCACCGCGTTGGTCAACTCATAAGCGCTGCAATTTCTGTTGCATATGAGAA
>NW_015558584.1:511458-525861 GCF_001515605.1 Sinocyclocheilus anshuiensis | reverse complement strand
GATATCTGGTTAGATCACAAGACTGGAGTAGAGAGCACTATGAATTGTTCGTCACGAGCACAGTAACTGAAATTTAAAACTGTTAAAAGAAAAGGCTCAACAAACTAACGCACATATTTAATACATTACGCGTCAATATCTCTTCAATTTGTGCTTTGAACTTCTCTATGCTGTGTGCTGTGACTCTGTGTTGCTTCAAGCGTGTCATTCTGCACACGGGATGCGCATAAGCACTTTGAGCCGCTCTGTATTTGTAGCCTTTAGTATCATAATACTTTTGCGCAATTAAAGATTATCAATGAAAGATTATTAATAGCCTTTCTTGTTCGTCTTATCTATCATATGTTGCTGCCTCATTACTCTGCTATACATTTAAAAGAAATATATTTTAATTTATACAGTAGTCAACATTTGAAGTGGATCAAACAAGTTAATCAAAGTTGTCCTAAGACAAGAATGGGTATTGTTTGGTCAACTTTGATGAAAGGTTTTGATACACTTCAAATGTTGACTACTATAGTGATAGTATATATTTATATATAAATATATTACTTGTTTTTCATGAATGTATTTTACAACAATACAAAGAGCAATGTGTAGGCCTACCAGATTTAGCCCTACACTTATTAACTTTTATTTGTTACCCACTTAATAATGTATTTTTTTTCACTAAAAGTGTAGGATTTTATAAAATTGTGCACTAATGGAGAAATTCTACACTCATTTAAAAAACTGCGCTGGTATCGGATCGATATCGGTATCGGCAGATACTCAAAATTTTTGGTATCGGTATCGGTTCTGAAAAAGTGGTATCGAGCCATGCCTACGTTATATTGGATGTATTATTTCTTAAAGTGACCGCATCTAATTTACTAGCTGCTGTCAGTGTCCTTAATGTTAATCCAAAAAATTAAATAGGAGAAAATCACTCCAATAGATTTACACTTCAAATTAGGCAGTCTGTCATCGATGACAGTAGCTCATTGGAAAAGGATGGAAAATACCCTTCATTTTGTTTGCACTAATAAATGCTGCTGCCTGCCAGTTGCAATCACCAATAAAACGTTGTTCCATGTTTTTTTTTCTATATTGTCATAAATATTGTTATTGCAAATATTCTTGAAATATCGTGATATAATTTTGAGGCTATATCGCCCACCCCTATCAGCCACTCAACCCTCTAGATATAGCGGTATCATGTGGCACGCTTGGCTTAAAATCCCAAGACTTTGAGCTGATGAGGTGAATTGCATTTTGGTGTGAAGCAGACAGACCCAGAGGGTGTTGGCACGGCCCGTCCATTCAAATGCCAGGAAGATTCTCTTTGTGCAAGAGTGAGATAACAGAGGGCGAACGAAGATAGATAGACACCAGCTGAGCACAGTCCAGTAAGCTCCAGGTTCTTTTGTCCTCATACTGACTTGAAGATCAGCGTGAATAAGTTTGAAAGCCACCTCGCTTATTTTTAACAGTTAGCACAGCTTGATATAACCAGGTGGCGTTGTAGTAAAAGTGTAGATTTTTAACCTGATGAAATGCCAGATGATTTCCTACTTTAATATGCAACCAGTTATCTGCAAATCAATTTACATTTTAGCTAGAGATGATTTGCATCCTCTTAAACAGTGAATCAAGCCAGATGAATGAAATCAATAGAGCGGCCATTCATCTAATGAAGAAAGCCCTCGTAGGCCATGCAGGTTACCATTAGCGTAACAGTATGCAACTTATCTTGCCAAGAAAGCGATGCTGTCGCATAAGATCCTGCCTGACTTTTTTTTTTTTTTTTGACTTGCTGCTTAGAAACATGATATTTTTGAAGGACACTGCCAAGGAGAGGAATGAAATCCAGTGGCCCAAAACCATAGTGCTGTAAGAAAAGTAAGAGGTGTAAGAGGGAGGCAGGAGGATGTAGCGTGTGCTGAACTGCTGTCTCTCGTCTCAGTGGACATGTGGAGATGTAGGGGCTGATGAGACACAGATAGGAAAGGCTCTCATTGCATAATGGTGTGAATAGTCCCACTCATGCATGTGTGTGTGATTTTTATGTTTGCATGCATTTATTAGATCTTCAAGCCTTTACGATAAAAGAACCACACTGAAGTAGATAGTTCTCATAGACACCAGCATGCCCTTCACCTCTGTTTCCTAATTGCCAGCCTAACCATGTCATCCTTTAAAATTTGCAATTCTGAAGTGTTTTAAAGCATTATTTCAGCACACAGAATCAGGCCCCAGGCCAGGTTTCTGCATCTCGTTTCCTCATCCTCAGGGGACTGTTCTCACAGTCAATGTCCCCCTTGTAAACAACAATTGTAATTGTTTCCCGATGGTCCTCTGGCGATTTGAAGCGGCCATCCAGGAAGAAATGTCTTTCTGTGGTTTACAGATCAGTAGCAGTGTCCTTTGGGGTGAAGAGCGAGTGAGTCATAGCGAAAACAAGAGGCAGGGGATGACAGAAAACAGAAAGTTCTCCGACAAATACCCAGGAAAATATCAATCATTCATTAAAAAGACCAGGCAGCTGCTGTGCTCTGTGTTCAATATGTTTGCATAAGTCAAAAATGACGTTTACAGTGACGCTGGCATTTGAGGTAGTTGGAAAAGGATTGACAGTTGTGTGGAAATTCTTGTAGTTGCACTGGGGAAATTTGTTTTATTCCCACTGCATGAATATGAGCATTCAGCCTTTCAAATGGTGTTATGTGGGAGGATATGCTAATAAAAAGAAAATTAAAATGTATTGTGAGTAGATAAACTGATAAACTGGACCTAGTCAGGTTAGACTAGACGTCATATATAATGTGACGCTAAGGATTGAATTTGCAATAATTTAGTGATCCAGATTCCTCTTAACTGTTCTTCCACAGTGCCATAATTGTTCCAGTATTTATACATTTAGTATTTCTATTTCATTTTAACAATAAATATTTCTGATTTTGCATATTTAGATACAGCCATTGTTCTGTATGGTTTTGATTAGGGCTGTGCGGTATGGACAAAAAAAACCTATCGCGATTTCTTTGATCAATTTTGCAATTTCGATTTTGACACACACAGACATGCTTTACAGTCATAAATGCATTCAGTGTGAATTTGAAACATATTTCCAAAAGAAAACCAATTAGAGCTTTTTCAAAAATCTGTAACATATCTCTAGAACAGACATAAGGCAAAATAATCACTAAGTAAAGGTGTAACAAAATGTCTCTAGTAGAGCCCGACCGATATGGGTTTTTGGGGCCGATACCGGTATTAGGGAGTAAAAAAAGGCAGATACCGATATATCGGCCGATATTCTTGGTCTGTTCTGTTCTCGTGCTCCATTTAGGTGCACTGCATTCTGATTGGTTCGGATAGCATACTGCGGGAGGTTGGGGTGCTGAAAATCGTGCTGTAAAGCGATTTAGAAATCGCGCACGCTCAAATCGCGATTTTATGACGATTTCGATTAATCGCACAGCCCTAGTTTTGATTCACTAAAAATAACTGGTTCATAAGTCATTTGTACAGCAATCAGACTACATTCATGGGCTGGTTTTGATTTACTAAAAGGAGCCTGTTCTGCTCTTCTGCTTCCCCTTCATAGAAAATATTTTCCCATAATATGTCAAATTTGTCAATATTTTCCATGTAAAGTGTTAGCCTTGTCACATATGCATGTCTTTACCGGGGTGAGATTAAGAAAGAAGGTGTGGACAGGAATGAAGAGGTGTGCGTTCAGCTGAATGCTTGCATTGTACAGCAGCACCACGTTGAGGTCAGGCCTTCCAGTCGCTTATTTTTAGACAGACTCTCCAGATCCACAGAAGTGTGCTTTCTGGTGTCACGTGAAGACCAAGAACAGAATGCACACTGGGTATGTGGAAACGATGACTGTGGTTTTCCCTCTGAAAAAAAGCTTGTTGTTTTGTGTTCAGGGAAACCCAGAATATTTGGCTAATCCATGTGTCTCCGCTGGTTTGTTTTGTAATCTTTACCAGATTTTGTGAATACACAGTATTACAGAAAAGATTTCCACTCTAAAGATAGCTATTTGTTGTGTTTTCTAAATAGAAACTGAAATGCAAGACTAGCAGAAAAAAATAGCAAAGTATTAGTGGGGGATATATGTGGGAAAATAACACAAAGTTGTGTTGTGAGAATATCATATGGACATGAGCAGGAAAACTCTGATTAACGCCAGTGCAACAAGGCTCTGCCACCCAGTGTTTTTGGAAAGAGAGAGTGAGAACTTGTTGTCTGAGGACTTTCTGCCAAATAGCAAGACAAACTTTTCACAGCCCTCTTCTGGCTTCCTTCTCTCCTGGAGAGGAATAAAAGGGGAAGAAGAAGGGGAACACTTTACCCAATGATTGGAGTTGTTATTAAGGGACAGCTAAACTGGGTAGCAGAAAATAATTGAGCATCCACGTAGGGCTTGGCGATATAGCTAAAAAATGTATCAATGATATAATGTTTCATATCGTTCGGTATCGATAATTATTGAAATTTTTTATAACCTTTTTTAAAACAGAGCAATAGAAAAAAAATTAAAATTTAACCACAGTATTTTTAAATTAACCAAATTTATTCAGACAAACAACAAATATTTTTTGTTTAAACAGTCAAACACAATAAAAATTAAACAAATATCTAATTTCTAATGTTTTATTTGCAGATTAAATAGGTCTCAAGGAATCTTTTAGCTCGTCTCCCGAGGCCACAGGAGGGCGCAATGAGCAAAATAATGCAGCACATTTAAATTGTCAACGCAAAGAATAACTGTCTATAAAAAAACGTGCATTACGTATAAATTAACTCATATAAATCAAATATAATTTCGTAAATTGCATAAACAATTAAGAACAAAACAGCATCATGTATTTCATTGCTTAATCCAAAGAGCCAAATCACCCATCACACAGATTGCATTTAAAAACATAAGAGACGCAGGTGAAGACCAAGAACAGAATGCACACTGGGTATGTGGAAACGATGACTGTGGTTTTCCCTCTGAAAAAAAGCTTGTTGTTTTGTGTTCAGGGAAACCCAGAATATTTGGCTAATCCATGTGTCTCCGCTGGTTTGTTTTGTAATCTTTACCAGATTTTGTGAATACACAGTATTACAGAAAAGATTTCCACTCTAAAGATAGCTATTTGTTGTGTTTTCTAAATAGAAACTGAAATGCAAGACTAGCAGAAAAAAATAGCAAAGTATTAGTGGGGGATATATGTGGGAAAATAACACAAAGTTGTGTTGTGAGAATATCATATGGACATGAGCAGGAAAACTCTGATTAACGCCAGTGCAACAAGGCTCTGCCACCCAGTGTTTTTGGAAAGAGAGAGTGAGAACTTGTTGTCTGAGGACTTTCTGCCAAATAGCAAGACAAACTTTTCACAGCCCTCTTCTGGCTTCCTTCTCTCCTGGAGAGGAATAAAAGGGGAAGAAGAAGGGGAACACTTTACCCAATGATTGGAGTTGTTATTAAGGGACAGCTAAACTGGGTAGCAGAAAATAATTGAGCATCCACGTAGGGCTTGGCGATATAGCTAAAAAATGTATCAATGATATAATGTTTCATATCGTTCGGTATCGATAATTATTGAAATTTTTTATAACCTTTTTTAAAACAGAGCAATAGAAAAAAAATTAAAATTTAACCACAGTATTTTTAAATTAACCAAATTTATTCAGACAAACAACAAATATTTTTTGTTTAAACAGTCAAACACAATAAAAATTAAACAAATATCTAATTTCTAATGTTTTATTTGCAGATTAAATAGGTCTCAAGGAATCTTTTAGCTCGTCTCCCGAGGCCACAGGAGGGCGCAATGAGCAAAATAATGCAGCACATTTAAATTGTCAACGCAAAGAATAACTGTCTATAAAAAAACGTGCATTACGTATAAATTAACTCATATAAATCAAATATAATTTCGTAAATTGCATAAACAATTAAGAACAAAACAGCATCATGTATTTCATTGCTTAATCCAAAGAGCCAAATCACCCATCACACAGATTGCATTTAAAAACATAAGAGACGCAGTGAAAAGGAATAAACCTCCACAAATTTACGACGTTTTTTCTAAAAGTTTAAACTGTTTTAACTTTGCATGGCTACATCTCGTGTGTGAGACACGAGTGGAGCAGTCTTGTCCGTCTAAAAAGTGCGCTGAATATGCATCTGTGTGAATGGCCTGGTTTCGGTTTTTAACTAATCAAGATCTTCTCCGCATTGAGCTTCTATATTGAGGCACAGCACTCAATTCAGCATGTTTTTGTGTTTGTGTGTGCTGTCTGCTCATTACTCATCACTCATAGAACGTGCCTATATCGTGCGCTATATCGAACATTTTTTATATCGTTATCGAAGAATAACGTTGAAGTTATAACGTTGAAGTAAACGAAGAATTGTCGTGTACAGTCGATAATTATCGATACCGTTTTATTGCCCAGGCCTACATCCACGTTCATTTTTGTTAGGTAAATCCTTTTTATGGTACTTAAATAAGATAAAATTTAGTCTATGCAAGTACAAATCAATTATTTTTAGTGAATTAAAAACATACAGTGTGACCAGTTTTTCCTAAAACAAATGATTTGTTGCGGTTTTTATTATAATGAATATTTTAAAAAGACAACAAGGTACCAGTTTGAACACTACGTCACCGTGTGTAATTTACAGCATTTGCGGAGAAAGAATTTCTTTTGTATGTAAGTAAAATGGACATTTAATCAAACTTAAATTCAAGATTTCTGCCCCAATTTGCAGTCTGGACGAGTCGACGCTACTTGCCGAAAGTAAGAGCCGGTCTGCAGATTTTGGGCTGTCAGAGTTGACAGATTTCACAAACAAATTGTTGAGTGAATGATGTGCACATACTTTTTACTTCAGACAACAAAACTGGTTACTTTGTAACCATTTACAAAGAATGGCAAGTCTATGATGCCTAGTGTTTTAAAATCTTTAAAATCATATAGTGTATTCCAGACTTTAATTGAAGTTTGATAAGCTGCTCAAATGTTTAATGACTGATAAGTGTCTGATCTAAGACTTTACACTTTAGGTGGCAGTTGGATTTGCTGACTGTAAAGCTCTCAGAATATTTGCATAATTTGGAGCTGTGATGCTTCACTTGTAGTTTCATTAGGCATATTATGAGCACAAATCTAACATGGCATTACCGCCCACTCGAGCTGTTGATGTATGGCTGGCATTGTAGCTGTAGATCAGGGCATAACAGGCGATGGATGTGAGAGGTGTATGGCAGTTGGTCAAGCTGATGCGCTAGGCCAGGCACAGATGGCCAAACCCCTGCAGAGTGTTTCCTGGTGCGGGGCACTACTCTGGCTGGCATGAGCTCCGTACAGGCCCGGGAATGCATAGTCGACAGTGACCCCACCCACTGAGGAAGAGCTACCCAACATCACCCCATAACCCTGCCGCACTCCACCCAGACCGCGGCTTCGTCACCCTTTCCAGAGCATGCACAAGCTTGTGTGTGGGATTGAGCGTGTGTCGTTGGGGCCACATGTGCCAAGTGCTCGAACACAGGAGTTTTTGTCGCTGCACAGATGCAGCCATTCCAATGGACAGCACATGAAGAAAAAAATTATGGAAAAGCTGGCATTACAGAGGCCCACCCTGCACAGATTTACTGCTTATGTAAACTACAGCTGTTCTGTTTGCTGGCCTTTTCTGACAGCGGGACCATTGTAGCGATCACAGTTTACGTTCAAGATGTATGAGACCGACGAGAGGACTAGAATTAGATTAGCATAGGAGGTGACTTCTGTCACACTTCAGATTAAAACACAAATCCATGTTGTCATACAAATACAGCGCATAGGCTAATCTGTTGAAGTCACGAGAGGAATGGTCATTTTAATCTGTGCTTCATTCATCATGTTGAATGCCTCATCCCTTTCAGAAGACACCAAATGGGCCTTACAAAAACAAGCAAGTGGTTCTTGGCTTATTTACAGTAAATTTATGAAAATGGGCTTGTTTGCACTGTCAGTACCTTTTGTTTTTGGCCTTCTTGAAATTGCACTTTGTGGCATGACATAAATCAACCTTGATCACCCCTGTGCTGATAAAACTAAGACATTCCAGATTGTTCTTTCTTGTGGTTTAAAGGGATAGTTCACCCAAAAATGAAAATTTTATTTTTATCTGCTCTGCCACCACACTGCGTCGGGTTGATTCAATTACTTTAGAATCTTAACAGAATTATAACAAATGTCTTACACTTCAGGCAAAACAAGCACTTACAGCTTCAACTTCTGCAACTGTTTAAAAAATATAACAATGCTTGTCACAGTACATCGGACAAAACCACAGTACGTCGGGTCTTTTTTTTGTTTGTTATATTTTCTCAAACAGCCTTTTTCTAGCCACAGTTCCTTGGGCTCAAACTAATATTTATCAGATTAAAACAGTGCCACAGTACGTCGGGCAAAAACCACACTGCTTCGGGTTACTGCTTTAGAGTCGCGGTACGTCGGACTCACTATACTATAACACAACTATCATGAAATAATTCTGTGATCACACTACGTCGGATCAATTCAGTTACTTTAGAATTCAATCAGAATGATAAAATCTTCATAGTCAGTTTCAGCTACATTAGAAACTTACAACTTCAGACACAACAGAATGAAGTTTCGTCTTAAATGTAAATTGCGGATAACAATGAAAGTGATAGCCTTCCGTTCCCACGTCTTTGATAGTCTTTCAGGTGGAAACAACCAAATGTTCAGGTGATAGGATTGTCTAGAATCGCTAGCAATTATATTCAAGTACCCTTTTGGTCAGCAGATGGTTCTTGATTGCCTACTGCCGCTCCCACGCTATAGGTGACGATTGACGAGGCAGACGTTTGGTCGAGGCAGACTATAATTTCTTACACATTGATGTGTAAAGACACGAAACGATCGGTCTGTGCAAGAAACTGAACAGTATTTATATCGTTTTTTATCTCTGATGTTCACCGCAATATCTGAACTGTCCTGAGCAGTCACCTACATCTTGGATGCCCTGGGGGTAAGCAGATAAACATAACATTTTAATTTTTGGGTGAACTATCCCTTTAATGAAGCATTTGTTTATTTCAGCCAGAACTGCTCCCTCATGTAGTCTGGACAGCTGCTTTCAATCTAGACTGCTTGCAGCCAATTATTACACTTGAACCTTTGTGATGTGCCTCTGGGTTTTCGACCAAACAAGGGGAAAAACCAGGAAGAGATCAAAGCGTTGGACCCAAAGGACACTGGGGGTCCCCTCATAACTGAATTATTTTTAAGAGCAGAGGGGGAACCCACGCCAAAGGTTGCTCTTGCCAAGCAATCCATGCAAAATAATGCAGGCTTTCTGTATTCTTCTCATTTTTTGCTTCCTTCCTCACTCCAAATAAAGTATTAACTTTAAAAAAATTAAAAATCAGTTATTGACTTGAACATTCTTATCTTTTGTGTGCACTCATTTTTTGGTAAACTATAACTTAATATAAGTTATAACTTATAATAATATCCGATTAGGCTACATCTTGTCATCACATTCCACACGATAACTGCAGTTTCATTTGTACCAATGTTATTTTATTTTAATTTTTTGTACTATTATAGGCTTTTAATTTGAATTAGTTTTGTTTTTAGAGAGTTAGTTAGTTTTCATATATTTTCAGTTTTAATTGTTTGTAACTTTATTGTTAGTAAGCTTTTATGTGCTTTTCATTTTCACAGTTTTATTCAGTTTGTTTTCATTTAGCAATTTTACTACTTAATTTCAGTAGGCTTCATTTAGTTCAGTTAGTCATTTAAAAATGTATGTTTAGTTTGTTTTTCTTCTAATATTTATAATTTATTTGATTTCAGCTTTATTTCAATGAACAAAATTTAATTTAAGTTATAGTAAACAATAACAACACTGATTCATGCATGTGCTCTGCCACGCTTAGTTTGAACTCTTTGTTTAAGAGGCACTACTGGACAATGTTCTATTAGCCTGTCTGACTGTAATAGGATCTGTCACCCTCGTCAGCCACACGCACCCTCCTTCCATGCTCGGGATTGAGATTTTCTGTTTTCTTTAGGCTTCACAATACTATCTTCCATTCCCCAGCTGTCAAACTCAACCGTCAGACTATTCGAAAGACAAAAAAAGAAACTAACGACAGTGTGGTCTACTCTAGGCAAGAAATGAGTTGTGTATCATGACAGATCAAAACACTGGCCCATTGAGGCTTATGTCAAAAACAATAAGTCTGGTTCCCATCACCGCACAACTGTAAAGGATTAGGGTCAGGGATGTGGCAACGCGTGTTATGACTATAGCACCATAATAGGGCTAAAAGTGGCTTTTGGAGGAAAGGGTTAATATTCAGGTAATGTCAGAGTAAAAGGTGAGGATTAAACTAAGCATTTTTCGCCAATGGTTTATGCAAATGTTCTTTGATATTTAGCTGGGTCTACTTGCCATTATGACTTTGAAGACTCTGAGTACTGCAGCCAGTGACAACTCTTAATTCAACTGTACCATTCCTACAATCCACTAAATATAGACAGTGATAGTGAAATCTGTTTCATTTAAGGTTGGCAGTAATTAGCTGCTGTTATCAGTATGTGTTTGAATGGTGGATTGGCATTAGTGGTAGACTGGAACAGGGCCGTGAGTTCAGAGGAGAGAGAGGCTGAACTGAGTTTGGCAGGACACTAGGGAATGTATTTGTATCTGCTCTCATTCTCTCTGACTGCAGTGATAAGAGAACACTGTACAGTGGCTGCAATGACAGGATTATTCTCTGTCTCTCTTACACAGCCTGCTGTTTATATAGTAATATACAAATGTGCATTTAATTATATAATGACCAAAGGCAAATGCATGTAAGTGAGACCAAAAAAAAAACGAACAATATACATAGGAACCATACTGGCCATTGTCTGTTATTAATGACTTTAGCAGTCGGTCTTGGATATATTGGCTAATATTGGATGTTTAATTGTGCAGGCTCATTTACGTCTTTTTTTTTAGTTTACATTTATTTTACCTTTGCCATTATATAATGCTCACTTAAAGTTAATAATTAAAATCACTAGGCTAATTATTTTAAAAATAGAGTTAAATTAAATCTTTAGAAGATCTGAAAATGAATAGCTGTCTTGAATACTTTCAGTTATAATGTTGTGATGCTTTAATACCCTTTTTAAATGAGCATTTCATTTTATTTAGGGTGTTTTATTATTTTATTTTTTTTTACACTAAATAATATAGAGTTTAAATATTAGCCATTTACTGGGCAGAATGTTATTACAGTTATTAACCAGAATCTTAATATAGGTGTTATCAACAAAATTAAATCTAAATGGACCCTATTTACTGTTTAAATTAACAAAATTAAATGTAATTATACTTTGTGTGTCCCTGGTAGGATTGTTCATGCTCTAAAGAAAAATGTTAGTTTTCATCACAATGCAATAACTTCCTCTACATGTGAAATTTTGTTTCTGTAATGTCACTAAGTTTGTGACATCACTAAGTTTACAGAGTTGGGTAAAAATATTAATTAAATATTAATGAATTAATGACCTACTTTCCACTATCTAATCAAATACCAATAGATAAAACCAAGTCCCATAGTATATTATTTTTGCAGATTCTGTTTCACTTCACATTATGAATATTAAATGTTACAAATGCTATTTCATGTTGTTTCAACTGTACTTCAGTTGCTTCTGTCCCTTAGGCATTCTCGTCCCATTTTCATTTTCTGCTTCTCTCTTTTCTCCTCATTTGCTTATCCCGTTTTCTTGTCTCATCCCCTCTGGCTCTTTGTAGTAGGATTTATATTAGTGAGGCTCATCAGGGAGAGCTTTCAGAATAAACTGCTGTCAGGTCGGAGGGGAATTTTGGTTATAATAATAACACATTATCAGAATAATGAGCGAGACTGATGTCTAGTGGCCAGCTGCACTCGTATCTCGCAGTCTGGGCTGCTCGTTCCTCTCTGCCTCCACCCTCCTTTTGAAGGCAGGTGGGCCGGTTCTGATTTAAGGCTCAGAGGACGGGCGGAGCACCACAGTACAGCTGGCTACAACTCTGAGCCGCGATGTCTCCTTCTCCTCGTCAGCCAGAATACAAATCAGCCAAGAACACAGCTGAGGAACACAATCATTTGACAGAAGAGAACCGAAAATTTAGGGAAAAAAGAGGCGTTTTGAGTACAGGATGTCTTAAACTCTGGGCTTGTATTGAGTTGGAGGAAGCCGTGGTTTATAATCCATCTGTGCTTGTCTGTGTCTCTGCTCTTGTTCTCCAGGCGGTAGTGGGTCAAGGTTTGGCCAGCTTCTGGTCTGCAATCTCCAAGAGAAAATGTGTTTTGGATTTTAATGCTTTGGCTCCAGTGCGGTTTAGATATCCAGTAAAACTCAAGCTGAATTTTGGGCCTACTACTTTTTATTTTCCAGTATTCTTTTTCTTTTCAATTGTTTTTTTTTTTTTCATTTCTATTTTTTTCTTCTACTTTTTATTTTTTCCTTTTTTCTTTGTTTTTATGTATATTTTTACATTATGTACATTGGATATTTCATTTTTCATGGTTATCGGCCAGAAACTGACAATAATTATTGGCTTATCGGTAGGGATGTAACGATTCACTCAACTCACGATCCGATTCGATTCGATTCACAATACTGATTTCACGATTCGATTTTCTCATGATTTTTTTTATACAAAATTAGATTTAAGACAAATTATAAATGAAAAGGTGTCCTTTTATTATTGCTTGGACAAAATGTTGCACATTTCTTAGTGAAACAGTAGTGTCAGACAACAAAACAAAATTTACATTTTAAAACAAACCCTAAATCTAATGAAATAAATAAGACAAAAAAAACCTTTTCATATAAACAAAGGCTTTGCCTGTGCTCTTTCCATTCAAAATTAGAGGCAACAACTGCATTTGAATCACAATCCAAACAAAGATGCTGAATACATGCAGCATGAGCAGTTTTTCAAATCTAAATTAGATTGTATCATTTGAAATTTTAGAACAAAAACAGAATGCTCTGACTTTAGTTTTGTAAAACTATACTACATAAAACATCTGCACGAAACAAAGACAGCAGAAGCTCTAAATGAGACGCAGATTCACTCTCTGACAGCAGGTGGAGCTTATGGAACCGCAATACAGCGTTTCCTTGGTTACCGCTGTAAACAAAGCAGAGCAGCACTTATGAACACTGCTTTAATATGCATTAAACAGAGACTAGATGAAAATAAAATATCATCTAAACTTTTCTAAAGACAGTCAGTTCCCCTCATAGATACATTCATATAAACTCCCACCCCCAAACATATCGCGATTTGTTTAACATCTCAACCGATATTAATCATCACATATTTGTATTGATTTTCTACCGGCTCGCGGTGAATTGTTACATCCCTACTTATCGGCTCTCAGTCAGAATTTTTAATACCGCTGCTCAATGTTCCCTCTAATCTTTTTCTTGCTGAGCAAAACTTTGCTCTATTGGTCAGACATTTCGGCCACCTGAGTAAAAACATTCTTTATACCAGACCTGTGCAGTGCACACACAAAACAAAACTTTTAACTTCAACGTGCTATTTATATTTGATTTGAGCCTTAATGTAACTAAATGATGCACATTCTAGGTTTCACAAGAACACAATTTTGACTGCTGTGTTACCAAGAAATTCTATTTAAAAAATCATTTAAAAATTCTCACACAGGACAGTTCAATTCTTTATAATAATATAATTTTTTTTGTTACCGTTTTGTTTTTTACTATTCTGTGCCTATCATCTGCTATTTCCACCACTCAATCAAGCCACTCTTCTTTAAAACATGATGACGTTTTTCTTCACATGTAATTGCATTCCCTCTTGTTGAGTTATTTAACCCGCAACCATTGCAGTATTCAACTTAATGTGGTGCACATCATTCTCTGTAAACCACACTCACTGGTTCTAACTCTATAGCGACACCAACTCTATAGCGGTTTGCTCGAGCATTGCAATTATTTCGCAATCAAATGGCTTTTCCAACTCAGTTTTGCATCTGTCCTGTGTGCGTCATATTATTTCTTCTGCACAGCTTAGAGCAGTGGTTCCCAACCCGTGGCCCATCACGAATTCAAATGCGGCCCACCATGCTGAACACAATTAAAAAAATAACTTTCAGTTTTACAATTCATTTTAGTTTTTACATTAATTAAAAAATGTATTTATTTATTATTATTTATTTAGTCATTTAGCAGACGCTTTTATCCAAAGCGACTTACAAATGAGGACAATAAAAGCAGTCAAAACTAACAAAAGAGCAACAATATATAAGTGCAAATGACAAGTCTCGGTTAGCCTAACACAGTACACGTAGCAAGGTGTATATA
>NW_015558584.1:495297-511384 GCF_001515605.1 Sinocyclocheilus anshuiensis | reverse complement strand
TAATTATTATACATTTTATTAAATATATTAATATAAACAACATATTTTAAATATATTTAAAAATAAATATTTATTTATTATTTTTCAAAACAATAAATAAATATTTATTTATTATTTTTCAAAACAAAAAGTCTATGAAGTGTACTTTCATTCTCTTGGAGAACCCCTGCTCTACGTCAGAAATCAGTTATTAAACCTTTGTTTGTTGTATATTGTGACAGGAGTGGTGTCCCCACAGGGAAAGTGTATATGTAGTCTTGGTATGTCCTCAGACTACACAACGGTTTAATGTTACAGTGTTGTACATGGTGTAGCATATCATTGATGAGGAAGACATTGTATCACTTACTCTCTGTACACACATATTCAGGGCTCAACATTAATGCTTTTTATGTGAAGGCAGCATAAATGTTTTTACACTGGAATCACAGTAGCGGGAAACGGTGTATTACACACCAAATGCTCGAATGAAATGTAGGACTCAACCAGACAGCTTTTGCAATGTACCTAATTTCAAGCCCTGTTTTGAATGCAGACAGTTGTTCATTTAATGCATCATAAATGCTCTGTGTTGTCTGGTTACGTTTTTGTGTCCTCAGTTCAACTTTATTCAATGTCATCAGTTTTGACTCCGCTTCCTTCTTCAATACAAAGAACCAGATACCCACACACCTCTGCTAAAATACTGTGCGTTCTTCCTGGCTGCTGCTGGCTGCAGTTGTGTTATCCTATAGGAAAGATCTCCCTTAGTGAGGCGTGAAATATTCTTGCTGATATGGGAAAAGAGAATGAGTGAGTGGGAGGGTGAAATGGAGGAGGGGAACGGCGCTCAAGGTGACCTTGCGTGTAGACACAGAACAAGAGATGATGTTTGATGTCGCCGAATCCAGGAAGCTCAACCCACTGAAAACGCCACCCACCAACCAAGGGACCAACTCGCTTAAAAAATGCTATTCTAAAATTATTAATTATAGTTTTGTGGCAGTAAGGACAACACAAAAACTTTCAGCGAGTAAAGTAACATGATTACACACAATTAATTTAATTATGCTCAGAGGTAAAATGGCTTCAGCTGAGAGTACAGTAAACATAATCGAATACAATTTGATGCGGCTTAAATTCAGAAAACCTTGAATGTCAGCCAGTACTGTTGAAATATAATCAGCTGATATTGGGTGGGGGAAGGGCCGATTCCTTGGTGTTGCTGCATATGATTGTTGTCACCAACCTTAAATAATCTATCCAGATGTTGGGCGAAATCAAAATGGCTTCTTTTTGGGATCTTAGTCGAAAGGTATTAGTCTTGTTTGCTTCTTTTATTTCACCTGGCATTATCCATTAAATGCTAACAACTTGTTACTAAAAAGAAAACCAGTTGGATTTGTTCAAAGAAAGTGTATTGGGGTAGGAAAGACTTTTTTGTTTGTTTGTTTTTCTAGACGCCCCCCAGTTGAGACCTATAGCGGCTGTGTGGTGTTCTCTCAGATAGCTTTAGCCTGGCTTTGAACCTTCACTTCTTCATCTGTGTTTCTGTTTCCTCCCTGTTGACACTCATTAGCATTTTCTCTTCAGGGCTATTCCATCCTGCTGGTAGACTTTTTTACTGGGACCTTCTGTGTGTGTGTGTGTGTGTGTGTGTGTGTGTGTGTGTTTGTATGGTTTCCGTATAGCAATGGTATTCTCTTTGGAAATTCAATGAATGGGAAAGGCTTTATCTTACCCAGACTAAATAGAAATATTCCACTGAAATTTTGCTTTGTTGATTGTAGGGCTGGGGGATTTTCCCGATTTTATCGATTAATTCGAATTTATTGTTTTGCCAAAATTTTATTTTTTAGAAATCGAGGAATCACAATTTTGAATAGAAATATTACCAAATGTTAGAATGAGACAATTTGACAATATGCCAGTGATAACAGTAAAGAGAAAAGAACGATCCAACCGCATTTTGGCGCACGTGATTAACCGCTCACGTGTGACACACTCGGTGAAGGACCATAAATTTAGCTCTAGGCGTCATTCACACAGAATGCGCTTTTGTTTTGACAAAGATGCGATGCGGGCTGTTGAATAGGTAAAACATGCAAGAAGATGGGAGTGAACTTCTTTTAACTTGAGCGCAGTGTTTTTAGAATGGCGTTTCATGCATACACATCCATGTTTACAAAGAAAAAACAATGGAAAAGCAGCGCGATCGAATAAAAAACTTGTAAAGAACTACTACTGTATGTCTGATATTTCATGTTTGCATCATGGTGACAGGCTGAAAGCTGCTGTTGTTTTTAGAGAACATTTATAGTTAATAAAAGTACTGGTGTTATACCTTCATTCATTTTGAATTTGAATTACCTTGACTTTTGAGATTTTCTAAAAGAATTTTCCTTTTTTTTGTTTAACATTTACATCGTTGACAACTTCATGTGTGCTGCACTTGGAATAGAATTTTCTTTAACTAGAGGGTTAATAAAGAAAAAGTAACTTGAATAATGTTGTAGTTACATTTTCAAGTTGACTAGTTAAAAATCTTACAAAATCGAGAATCAGTCAAACATTCTGGAAAAATCGAGATTTTTAGTTTTTGCAAAATCGCCCAGCCCTAGTTAATTGAGTCCTTTATGGCAGCATCTTTATTCAGCTTCTATATTTCAGTAATGGAGCTCAGAGTAGTTAGCATATGGTGCTCATGTTGCCATCACATGTTTGAATCTAGCATAATTTCCTGATCCCATTCCACTCTTTTCTCCAATTCCCAATCACTTAAAGGCAAAAAGACCAAAAATAGACTATAAATAGAAATCTAGATGACTAATTTTATAGGTATATGGCTAAAATATGGGTTGTGGCAGACAGTATAATGTTTTATGTGATATCTGTATTGTTCCCAAGCACAATGCCTGAATGAGAGACCTATTTTACATTTGTCTCTCCATTCTACCCCGTCCACACACCAGCATCACAAATCTTCGGGTTTTATATGTGAGCTTTGGCTCCAGATTGGAGCAATTACCAGGACGTGGCCCCCTATATTACACACACTGCTACACACACTCCACCACTTACCGTGTGCCAATGTGGCCACCCAGAGCTATTTAAACTTCCTAATTATAAGGCAGATTACTGACTCAAGAGAGCTCTAATTATTGGTGCTAATTTTGGGTCATCAGACACCATTTTGATGCGATTGTGGTAACTGTGTTAAATTGCTCTACAGTAAAACCTAATCTGCTGCTTTGCTGTCTACCTGCCTTTTAGGCAGCATACTAACTGAAATGGTATCTCATAATAGTGATTGCGAAATGATGGGAAATAACTCATGTGAAACACAAGTTTATTCCCATGAAGCAATGTTACCTAGCAACATTGTTGCATTCTTTTTGTTAAAAGTGCAATAGGTGATTGTCTTCAGAAAAATTTTTTGTTAGGACCAAGAAATGTTCGTCCAATCAAAACGCTCGGTCTGAGCGTTTTAATTGGCTTTCCTACCTGCCTGTCAACATAAGTATTTGCATACCTCTGCGCACCCTGTTCGCGCAGGCAGGATACGTCATCAGCGCATTCACGCACGCTGTGCAGACAGAGTGAGAATGGCGGATAAACATCAACAACCCCGATCGATATGATCCCTACACAGTGTTCATTGCTCCCTACTCTCTGAGCAGGGGAAATACGTTGAAGTTTACTTCACTTCAGTACATTAATTCACGGATTTGCGTTGCGCAGCATCTTCACACACATCACACTCACACACACACGTCTTCACATCCAGTGCAAGGACTGGAATTGGGAACCGCTGATGTAGCCTATTGTAGTAATGTTGTCTCTGGTATTCAGGTCTGTGAGCGTATATGCATTCCGGGGGGTGTGGCTTTGGACGGCGATTGCAGGGAGGGTGGGATGTTCGCTTTCAGTGCTATCAGGCTAAAGTTAGCATTTTCCAAGATCTCTTACTGCAGCTTTAAATTAGATTGAATTGCTTTTATTGATACTTTTTGGTATTTAATGAAATATATCCATCCATAAATGTGGATGAATTTTTGGCCAGAGCATTCTGTGATTATGTTTGAACAGTACATGCAATGCTGTTTTTGTCCAAAGTTAGAAAATGGAGTAATGGATACTGAAAAATAGAAAACGTTGTAATAATATTTCACAATTACAGTTTTTACTGCACTTTGGATCAAATAATGCGCGATCATAAGAGACTGATTTCAAAAATATCTTATCTCCAAACTTTTGAACGGTAGTGTATTAGTTTTCATATTTACTTTGGCCTTTTTTAGAGTAAGTTATTACTTACTAAGATCATTTTGAATTTTTCACTGCCCTTACTTGAGGCTTTATGCCACTGTCAAACGTTGTGTTCCACTCGACCAGGACTTTAATGGGCAAAAACAACTAAAATAATTTTGTTTATGAAAAATTGCCTTGCTTGGTACATTGCTGAACATTTGTAGATATTGATTAGCTGGAGTGCTAACAGTACTGGATTTGTGTGCTTCTAACTGACCTGTTTTTTTTTTTTTTCCTGAGAGCCAAGTCATAATTTAGTCTGCGTTGCAGTTTGGTGAGGAATTGTATCAGCCGTGCACATCAGAAGTCTCACACAGACACGTGTAACTTGAATCAGACGCTGGATTAAAATCACAAAGAAGACACATTCTCAGTTGGGACTAGATACCTTCAGATATGTTATGCTTTCCATGAGCTCAGCAAGTTTTAAAAGCAGTCTTTTTAAAAGGATAAGAGATTTAAGATGGCTTATGAAAATAACTCTCAAGGAACTTTTTAAGATATTTGAAGTCATGGCTTATGCACTTTTTTGTACTTAGAGCTGCAGTTTTATTACAAGCTCAGATGTCCTAGTACTGTCATTTGTGCTTGAACATTTAACCACCATTATCATTTCAGGAATTATTTTTATTTTCAAGGTTGGATTTAAAAGTTTCTTTATTAAGTTAGTGCTAATATCAAAATGCAGTCCTAGCTTTTTGTGTAGCTCATTGAATTGATATTGACATGCTGGTTTTTATATGCATAAGCAGACACCTGAGCTGTCGATAGCCCATTAACGGAAATTTTGATGCATGCAGACTTCTGTTCAAGACTTTGGTTGCTGTATGAGCTGCAAATGACTCAATTTTGTACTTGGGATTTCAAAAGTAAAAGAGGATAATGACAAATGTGACAACTGCACTTATCTGTCAGACAGTATTTAGGCTACATCATGTTTATACAATGCTGTGTTGATGCTAGATGGGAAATTAATTGTTTAGGCCTATTCACATTTTGGTCCATACTTGTGGTCATTTAGTGCATGCTGTATGTACACTACTTCTGAAACGTTTGGGCTCAGTAAGATTTTTTTTTTAAAGAAATTAATACTTTTAACAGCAAGGACGCACTCAGTTGATCAAAAGTGACTGTAAATATATTTATAATACAAAAGATTTTTATTTAAAATAAATGCTCACCTCATTTGACAACTCCACAAAGCACTACAAGTGCGTCAATATGAACACTCGTTTAAATGGCATACACACTGGTAAATTTGACTGCATATCACATTTTTGAAATTATCGATAGTAGCTCATCAATCTCAGGGGTTGGGCTGGGTCCGCTAGGCTTACTTATCTCCGTGCTCGGAAATGCTAAAACTGAATACATTTAAATGAACAAACTTGGCGTTTCATTTGCAACCATGTGAAAACGGGGTGCTGCAGCCCCCTCAGCACCCCTACTCCCCGCGTCCCTGCCATGGTCACAAAAACTCAACATTTGCATGCATTTTTAAGCATTGTGGTTTAAAAACAAGTGATTTAAGCCACTGAAATGCAAACAACAGCACTACATGTGCGAGCTGCATGTTTCTGAGCGTGATTTCTGCAATTGGGTTGGATCGAGGTCAGGTCATAATCACACCTTAAACGTACCAGAGTTCGTCTGGAAGCGGACCGAGACCACCTCTTCAGCTGGGTCTCGGTACGGTTGTTTGGTCTGCACCAGAGTGTGATTGCTGTATTCACACCTGCCAAAAAGATCTGCACCAAGGGGGGAAACGAACTTGAGTTCGATTCAATCGAACCAAACAAGACAGGTGTGAATACACCCTAAGGAACTTCTTTCATTTAAAAAACATTTAAAAAATCTTACCGACCCCAAAGTTTTGAATGGTTGTTTGTGTGTGTGTGTGTTAGGGTTGTGCTGATAGACAATAGTATTGTGTATTGACTAGGGCTGTGTGATTAATCGAAATCATCATAAAATCAACACATGGCTTTTTGGCTAGATTTAAAACAAGGAAAAGTGCACTTTTAGATAAACAAGGCAATAATAGATGGCCCTCGTGGTGGTGGTTAAACAAAGTTTTATATTTATTGAGTTTAAACGTGAATATATCTATGAAAAATGTTATTACTGTACTGTGATAAAAGAGAATAACAATGCTGAAAAAGCAGAATGCATTAATGACTGTAAAGCATGTCTGTGTGTGTCAAAATCGTGATTAAAATCGAAATCGCAAAATTGATCAAAAAAATCGCGATAGGTTTTTTTTGTCCATATCACACAGCCCTAGTATTGACGATAGTCAGAGATATCGACAATAGCAGATCTCTTTGTCGATAGTCAAGACGATATTAGGCTTATCTCCTATAAATGTATTAAATTATTACTATTATTATTATTATTAGGCGGCCTATTATAATTCGGCTATTATTATCAAATTGCCCCGCTATTTCACACACACGCACAAATGAGGATTAGAGCCTGTAGCCGGCGAAGGAGTGTCCAACCACAAACAGACTGTGTTTATATGAACTTACCTGTTTAAAATACTTTTATATTTAACGTGTTCGTTTATGTCCAATATTTAGTGTTAAACTGTTGGTCTTTAAAATAAATCTACTTTTGATTTTCACAGTTGACTGATTTTGCAGACCTTTAAGACTGATAACGTCCGTGCGCAGATGCGGCAAACTTGTCACAGGACGCGCGGTTCTAATAGCCATGTATGACTGTTGTATCCGAATATATATGAACTAGCTGTTTTAGATATTTTTATATTTAACATGTTAGTTTATCAGTATGTTTGATAGTAAATTATTTAGATTATTGGTGCATTCATGGGCTCTCTCTCGCATGCCCGCGCAGTTTAAAACACCACGTAGTTATGAAATAACCTAATGACAAGTACAGAGATTCTCTCTTTTGCCCCCACTCACCCACGCACGTGTGGTAATATCGTGTATCGGTGATCTCACGGGCTGGCGATATGACGATTTGAAAAATGACCATATCGCCCAACACTAGTGTGTGTGTGTGTGTGTGTGTGTGTGTAGGGGTCAAAAATGTCTAAAACATCATTGCTGTAAGCTATAAAGAGGGAGAGACAAAGAGGTAGACAGGGATGACGAGGACTGGAGAGACAGAGACACACGCTCTGCAGGGGTCAGACTGCTGGAGACTTTCCTGTCACTCTCTCTCTGTCTCTCCCAGGGATGGGAAAAGTAATAAGCTTCAGGAGTGGCACGGTGCCCTAAGGAATGCAAGAGCTACATACAGCCTGTCAGAACACTCAGGATTTATGATGGTTATTAAAGAATTCAATTATAAACCTATTGGTGGTGTGAGTGCGTCAGTGTTTGTGTTGCACCTATAGTGTAGTGTGTGTTTATAGGTGTGCTTTATTGCACATGAGAGGGTTTGTAGTACATGAGAATGAGAGTTTGTGTGTTAGTGTGTTGATGCCATATGACAGCTCTCTTCTCACCTTGATAAACTGTTCTATTGGAGGTGACCAATCACAGCAGCTGTACAGCAGATACTCTGTCACATGGTCCTCTCAAGACTTAATTCTGTCCCAAATGGCCATTTTGGGAGATCTAAAGGTGAAGTGTATAATTTAATTTTTGTGCCACCAGCATCATTTAGCAGAACTGCAGAGATATTAATGGTTTTGTCTTTGAAATGTACTTTTTGCATTCTTGTTTGCAGTCTTTTTTTTTTGCAAATAACACACCCCCAAGAATTTTTTTTTTTTTTTTTTTTAATTAATTAAAGAACCATTTTTCCTCATAATGATATAGGGACAGTTGTATGGCATTTTTTGACTTTATGCCCCCCCCCCCCCAAAAAAAATCTAAATTATTTTTTAATTCAGAAATTAAATACATGAATGCATTGCATTTTGAATGTATTTTTGAATACTTTAATAAATCGGGCAAAAATAAGTGCCATGTCATTAATCCATTTACATTTTTTGAGGGAAATTAACCTACTAATTTACTTATAGTATTCTCTGCATATATAACTGGGATAGGATGATTTTTTACAAAATATGATACAACTCAGCTTTAATGCCCTTAAAACACACATACACATTTCTCCTTGTCTTGTCGTCTCTAGATTGTCTGACACACTCTCATTAGAAGGTGTTGAGACGCAGAGGAGGAGACGCTGATGAGGAGACCAGGTTTAGCTGGGAACATGTTGATGGATTGTGTTGTTTAAAGAGGCGTGAAAGAACTAGTGATTTGGGTGGAGGGGAACAGAAGAGAGATAAAGAAAATAGGTCAGCAGTGAGATATTGAAGCTTGAACTAAGAGTTTCTGTCATTTGAATCAATACAACAAATGGTGACTTGCTGTCCAAAACTGCTTGTTTAGATAAACTCTGTGATCCCTGACACTCAGACCACCGTCCACTCCATGACTGGTAG
The DNA here is from genome assembly GCF_001515605.1 of Sinocyclocheilus anshuiensis. Classification (NCBI taxonomy): domain Eukaryota; kingdom Metazoa; phylum Chordata; class Actinopteri; order Cypriniformes; family Cyprinidae; genus Sinocyclocheilus; species Sinocyclocheilus anshuiensis. The sequence continues at coordinate 502,668 of NW_015558584.1, read as the reverse complement.
TTAAGGGGCAGGGCAAAATAAGGTCATGGGTTATCTTGTTTTAATGGGCAGCCTTGTGTCTGGAGTCTGGACGCCTCCACAGACAGCCGGAGCCCAGGGGGACAAAGATGGGAGGGCATCGCTGGGAATGTAAAGATGTAGACATGGGAGACTGAACTTGTTTTGGGAGAGGAGGAGAAAGGTAGTGTGAACACGTGCTGGGTTCCCACACTCTCTTCCTCCTCTTTTATAATGCTCATTTTTCATGGGGTCAATGATTAAGGATTGTGACATCCCCTCCACACACACACACACACACACACACACACACACACACACACACACACACTTACAATGAATTCTGGCATGACTGGGTACCCTGTGTTTCGGAAACCCATTATGGCCACACTATTCCGTCGCATTTGATTGGTCAACTGAAGAGAGCATGAGGTCACATGGACACCCTGAATCCCTCTAGAACTTTTGTTCAGCTACATTAAAGTGTGACGTCCTTAGTGCTTTTTAATGAGTTCCTCCTCTGACTTTTATTTGTTTTGTCAACTATTTGAGAGTGGCTATTTAGAAAAGCCTCTCTGAGAGAGACATTTTAGACTTGCATGCTCTGGCACAACCGGTGTATGACTGTATTGTACAAGATAAGAAGACAACTCAAATTATTTGATGTAGCTATGCACTGAATAATTCAGATTAACTAAACTCTCAGAAGCCAGAGCAAAAAACAGTTCTTATTCGCTAACCAAACACAATTCAGTTTAACGGTTGGCTCAGTTCATATTTTTTGTATATTTTAGCTTCTTCTGTCACATAATCACTATTATGTTAAATCATTATTATGTTATTTTGTTTTAATGGAAATGGATGTTATAGCATTAATAGCGCTGACATGTTGTACAATGGAGCATAATACCTTTGGCTTCATCGAAAATACTGTAAACTTTACCCAGATGCTGTCTGCAATAGATATTTTGTGAGGGCAGTACTAAAGGTGTATCGATTTGTTTTGGAATATTATGATACTGATTAATAACTCAGGAGCACAAGCCAAAGCCCTGCTGTCTCATTAGGGCCGGCTGAGCGGCCCATTAGTTGTCTCTGTTGTGTCTTAAATAGATGGATGTATACGGTATGGCTTTAGGCTCATGTATCAGGGTGGGTTTTTGGTGTCTGATGGAGAGGCTGTTCATTAATCATTGATGGGTGTTGGTTAGGGTTGTACGTCCGTCTTACACACAGACACAAACACTGAGCTCACAAGTTGTACATAAGCAAACGGCCACTGCTCAAGGCCTTCCTTATTGAGACATACTCAGAAACTCATGAAAAAGTAATGGGGCAGCTGAAATTGTGAACAGCATGATCAATGTTTTGCATGTTACAGTAGGCCCTCGTACATTAGCTCTTCAGATTGCACTTTATTTATTTCCTTTAATAGTGCCATCATTACACTGGAGTCAGTATGACTTTTGTCTGTTGTGTGGAACAGAATGAAAGGATAGAGGACTGTATGGCAAGCTGTGTAATTATGGAAAAATAAAACAAAGTGGTTCGTAAGTCGTCTTAAGTCATATGATAACTTTGTGTAAAATTTAAATTTATTCACTGAAAAATGTTGACAACCTCCCTAGCAGTCGATTACACGACAGAAAAAAAAACATGATTTTATCATTCAAATGACCATCATTTTAACATTGCATTTAAAACATTGTAAATAACAAGTTAAAATAAAACGTTTGAAAAATAATACATTATTTTAAAAAGTTTATCTGGGTGGAAACTACATTTTTACCTCAGACCTCACATGCGTTTTCTTCGTGTCAGTTGCAGCGAGTTCAAAAATGACCATGCGAAAGACGAGCAAGGTGTGGGATTAAGGAAACGGAAAAGTTTTGTGTAAACTGTGTAATGTCAAATTGTCTTATAATAACTCTACTGGAGCGATGCGTAATCATATTCAATACAGGCACGTAGGCGTTAGCTTAGAGGCTGGCTAAAGCCAGCAAATGTGTCAACACGTCATTCACTACAGCCCGCAGCCGCTGTGATCCCGTCCGCGCCGTCTGTTCCTCTAACGAACATCCACTTCGGTGGTGGTGCGGGATGTCCAGGCGCTTTTCTGAAACTCTATCAGCTTGCTTTTCGTTATCTCTGCTTGCCTGCAACTTCAGTTCCTGCCGAGTATATACTTTTTTTTTTCTTCTTTTTTTCATTATATTAACTATAAATTATCAAGGTCATTTAAGTTACCTTGGTCATCATTTAACACTCAGTCTTTAATAACTGAATTTATATATTTTTCTTATTGTAATATAATGCAGTAATGCCTAAATTGTCATTTTATCGTTTAATTGTAAATTTAAGAATTACAAAATGTTATATATGTTTTTATAATATTTGTAATATTATAAATATATATTATTTTAATATCAACCATTTATTAGTTACTGTCCATATGAAAGTAATAAGAGGGAGAGACAAAGATGTAGACAGGGATGACGAGGACTGGAGAGACAGAGACACACGCTCTGCAGGAGTGTTACAAGATAAGATCCCTAAAGTTGCAAAGACTAAAGTCTCAAACCCAAAGAGATATTCTTTATAAAAGTTAAGACTCGTCCATGCCCTCCTAAAATGCCTCGTTTAAACACGCCCCCACATGTCTACGTCACTGTGTAGGAAGATTTGCATAACACCACTAGGGATGCACCAAAATGAAAATTCTAGGCCAAAGCCGATGCCGAACAAAATGAAACACTGGGCCGAATACCGAACACGGTTTTTCACATTTTTCCCCCATGTAGGCCTATTTTGCCATTTTATTTCACCATTGCACAAATAAAAAAAATCAATTACAAAACAACAATTAAAAAATATTTACTTAACACTGAACATTTTTTTAAACATTCTAGCAGACATTATACCAATAAAGCACAATTTAGCTTAAAATTAATTAGTTAGTAAAATAATATTTTTTGGCCATTTTTGAGACTTGAGTCAGTTAAATATTATTATCATTATTATTGTCTTTTTAATTTTATTTTACATAACGACAGTAAAATTACAATACTATAATTTATGAATATCGATGGAGTTGTTGCTTTTTCTCTGCTTTTATTTTGTCAGAAACCCGCAGGAAGATCTCAGTGCTTCTTTTTGTTGACAACAGCATGCCTGGCGCCGCGAGCTCGTGCAGCGCTGTCAGAATACATGCAATTCATGCGTGCATTAGAAAATATAACATTCTACAGTTTATTTACTAATCGTTTGAGGCCATTTCGTGATTTCAATCATCATACAGTAACCTAACCACCAGCATTAGCCACCTCTTCTTCTCATCGGAGACTTGATGCAGCACTAAGTCTCTCGGTGTCGGTGCGTCGCGCTTGACAATTCACGCTTCACGCTTGCAATGATTTCTCTCGTCTTTCTCTGATAGTTTTAACTTTCACACTGTCGACATGTTTGCTGCATTAGCGCGTGCCTCTATTTTGATCACGTTCGTCATTGTTCGGTTCATATTATTCGGCCTTTTCGCTTATTCTTATTTTTTGCTGTTTTCGGCTGAATAATTTCGGTTGCCGAATATTCGGTGCATCCCTAAACACCACCCACATGTATACGCAAAGAAAGAAGGCGTAACTTTGGTTTGACGATTCAAACGCGAGTTTTGAGCAGTGTAGAGTAGCCAATCAGAGCACACCTTGCTTTTCAGAACGATGAGCTTTTTAAAAATCGATGCGTTTCAAAAAGGCGGGGCATAGAAGAGAAACAATAATGTACAGTATGTGGAAAATAATGTGTTTTTTGAAACTTAAACCACATAAACACATTTCATTACACCAAATACACAAAATAATATTATTTTTTAGCAACGTCATATGACCCCTTTAAACATAATATTACATTTTATTTGAAGAAGTGAAGTGACGTGACGTGTGACCAAATATGGTGTCCCATACTCTGAATTTGTGCTCTGCATTTAACTCATCCAAGTGCGCACACACAGCAGGGAGTAGTGAACAAACACACACCGTGAACACACACCCGGAGCAGTGGGCAGCCATTTTTGCTGCGGCGCCCGGGGAGCAGTTGGGGGTTCGGTGTCTTGCTCAAGGACACCTCAGTCATGGTATTGATGGTGGAAGAGAGCGCTGGACATTCACTCCCCCCACCTACAATCCCTGCCGGTACCGAGACTGGGTTACAAGTCCGAGACTCAAACCATTAGGCCACGACTGCCCCATTAAATGTCATCTTGTCATTATAGGCCAGAATTTTAATAGCATAAATAAATGTATAAATTTACAATACATTTTTATTGTACTTTTGAAGCTTGAAAGCTCCAGTCCCAAGTTATTGTAATATTTACAATATTACTTGAAAGAAAGCAGTACATTATTCAATATCTTAGTGTTCCACATAACGTTTAATCCTGTCCTGCTATGCATTATTTATTTCTTAACAGATATCAGATATATAACAATAAAAAAGCTTAGAAGAACTGTTGTATTGTTGCCATTTTTATTCAAGACACGGGTTAGCTCTCCTTGAGTAAATGTACTGTACAGATCACTTCAGTCCCACACGTGTCACAACCCGCATGAAAAACATCTTTACATGTCATCACCACCCACTTTGATATGTGACAGTTTGCCGCCTCTGCCCTGAGATTGTTCTGGGAGCCCTTGATGATATCACAGCTTGATTTTATTTTCAGTAACACACATCAGGATTCTCTTCTCCACAAAGTGGCCAGTTACCCCCACAAAAACCTCCCTACTGATGGACTGTTTGTGGTCAGACTTTTACCCCTCTGCTGATCTACGCCTGCATGTGGGAGTGTCTCAAAATTAGATCTTAGAAGATTGCAGGTGGATGCCGGTGAACTGCATGTCTTGTAAGCAACCGGAGGTGAACCCATTACATTATTCACTGCATGGAAGGAGCCAACATAGTGTCGTCTGATTGGTTGGTTAAGAGCCTGGATGCTCCTACCCTAGTCCTGTTTGCCTTGTTGTGTTGTTCTTTTGTGGATGAAACAAGGTACATATAGGCATTTTATGACATCACATGTAATTTGACATACATTGAGAGGATACTCAACCTGCAGTATTAGAACATTTTCTCTCTCGACAGCACGCATAACAAAAACACTCATGAGCCGAGATAAACACTCCTCTTAATAGTAGATAACTTTTGCCTGTCTACTGGAACTTACTTGATTATGTAGTCGAATGAGAACAGGATGAATTAGGTAACATTTAGTGAATTATCTATAGTGGCGTCTCTTTGTATTATGTTCTTGTGTGCTGAATTAGAACCCTCTCTCTGTTTCCATGTTTAGATGACAGCTCCTGTTGAGAGGTTTGCTGCGTGGGCGACTGACCTGTGGTACTTTCACTTGGTCAGCTAGTGGTGGTCTCCAGTGTTCCCTCTAATTTTTTTTTCTTGCTGAGCAAAACTTTTCTCTATTGGGCGGACATTTTGGCCACCTAAACAAAAACATTCTTTATATCAGCCCTGTACAGTGCACACTTACCAATAAATAAAAAATCATTTAAAAAAATCTCACGCAGAACATTTAATTCTTTATTATAATATAATATAATAATATGGGGCTGTGCGATTAATCGAAAAACAGTTTCGATTTCGATTTTGGCCTCCAACGATTACGAAAATACAATAATCGAGATAAAACAATTATTGCGCCCCATTCTGCCCCCTTTTCCAGCACTGCGCTTTCGTTCCTCCATAAAAGGCCAATTTCACGTGCAAATCAGTAAAATCATGTAACGTGACTTTAGCAAAATGGGACGTGCTTGATTTATAGAAGTATATTTATTCATGTTTTTAAAAGCGCGAAAGAGAACTTGCGCTGTTCCTCAGGAAGATATATGCGCTCAGAAACGGAACAGAACACGGACATGTAAAGTCGTCTTTTAGCTCAAGGTGCGTGCCTAAACGGTCAAATACACGCAAAAATGTGTCAAAATGCGGTGCTTAGTGATTATTCATGTATACTTTTGTCGGTCATTTAATAAATGAACGTAAAGAGTTGTGAATGAAAATACGTGTGTAACGGTAAATTGGATCCGTGCGGCTTTTAAAGTGACAGCAGGCTATTTTCCTGCTGCGACTGTGTGCTTAATATTAGTGGTCGACTGATATATCGCCAAGGCCGATATATCGGCCGATATTTAGCATTTTTCAAATATCGGCATCGGTCGACAAGTTTTCCCGTTTGGCCGATGCGTTCGAGACTTTTATTTTGACGGCGCGCCGGACTTTTATTTTGATGGTGCTGAGAGCGGCAGCGCCTGAACACACAGTGCTCACATTCTCCCTCTTGTTCGCTGTCGTCGTTAACAGTTCTGTCTAATACGGACAGAAATCTGTCTAATAATCAGATAGAACAGTTAAATAAAGGAATTAAAATGTATACAACAAGTATTATAACGATTGCTTTTATATTATTAGTAATAAAAAGGCAAACATTATACCGTATTGGCCCAAATATAAGACGACCCTGATTATAAGACGACACCCCTTTTTCTAGATGTACCGTTTGGAAAAAGGCTTTTTAAAAACCAAATCTTGTTTTTTCTCAGTAAAACACATTTTGTCTTCAATTATTTTCATATTGCATATTTTTCCTATTTTAATTTTTGTTTTGAAAGTATGGTAAAAACTGGTAAACTGTACCAACAATCACATTTAAAAAATATACACTTTTTGAATGATATACCATTAAAAAAATAAAAAACAGGTAGCCCGTCTGAATTAGGACATTTAGGCTATCCATCTAATAGTAGCCTACCAAAATCTTATTAACAGTAGAAGTTAAATCTTACTGTAGTCTTCAAATCTGGGTACTGTCTTACGTTTTAAAATCACAAAGGGAGTTTGGTCGCGATCTTTACAACACACATTTACATATTTCATGGCACACTCGTTTTATGCGTATTTGGCGCCACCTATTGTTGTGGGTGTATTATTGACGTGTCAAAGTCTAGACCCTGAATATAAGACGACGCGTTTTTTCAGATGTATTTCCAAGAAAAAAACATCGTCTTATATTCGGGTCAATACGGTAATACTTTCTCGTTTGCCGTCAGCATTCAGCAAATACGCATTTATATAATTTAAACAAATCTTTGAATGACTAATGAACATTTAGTTTCACAAACCTTGCAAACTTAGTCGAATCCAGCTGTGAGATCGTGTGAAATGTGCATTTGTATCCTGCATGATCGCGTGTTCTCTGTGTGACGGTCGGTCCATGTGAATTGAATGCAGACAGGAGGACAGTTCAGCTTCACTGGAGACGCACGATCGACAAACTTTAAACTCGTGATTTCAAATTATGCTGCGCTT
>NW_015558584.1:494969-495145 GCF_001515605.1 Sinocyclocheilus anshuiensis | reverse complement strand
TATTTTTTATTAAATATTTATTTATTTGTGAAAAATACTTTGTCATCTAAAGTGTAAGTATGTTTATTTAACACATTTATTTTTTAATCCATTTTCTAAAATTTCTAAAATTTCTTAAATATTAATTAAAATAAATAAAATTATATCGGCTTTATATCGGCCATCGCTTTCCAAGA
>NW_015558584.1:492677-494800 GCF_001515605.1 Sinocyclocheilus anshuiensis | reverse complement strand
ATTAAAGCACAGTTTGTTTCATTTGTATCTTTTTATTCTATTGTATTTGTCCTTTGCTTTTTTATTACTGACAGTTTAATTATTTTTAATAATTTTGAGGACTTTTTGTTTGTTTGAAATTCCGCGGGTCTCTACAATGTAGATGTCATAGCAACCTTATTTACAGGAAATATATATTTGATATGTATCACTATCTTTAAATAAATCACTCATATAAAGTTTTGGTCATATGGCCCCCTCATAATCGTGTTAAATAATCGTGATTACAATATTGGTCAAAATAATCGTGATTATGATTTTTTGCCATAATCGAGCAGCCCTATAATAATATGAAAAAAACCCAAATATTTTCGATAAATATAAAAAAAAAAAACGTGATGTGTGTGGGAATGTGAATTCTTTTAGAGTTATCTAAAACATCACCATGTAGTAGAATTTGCACACTACTGCACTTGCATGTGACTGTTTTGTTACCTTTCTGTGCCCATCATCCGCTATTTCCACCACTTAATCAAGCCACTCTTCTTTAAAACACGATGACGTTTTATTTCACATGTCATTGAGTTTGCGTTGGCTCTCGTGTTGAGCTATTTTGTCCGCAACCATTAAAGTATTCGATTTCTACAGCGACTCATTTGGCACACATCATTCTCTTTCTATGAAACCTGTAAACTGCATTCACTGGCTCTAACGCTATAGCGCCACCAACTTTATAGCGGTTTGCCTGAGCATTGCAATTATTTCGCATTTACTAGAATTCAATCAAGTGGCTTTGCCAACTCATTTTTGCATCTGTCCTGTACGTGGCATATTATTTCTTCTGCGTGCAGACTAGAGGGAACATTGCTAGTCGCAATGGGGTTGGCTTTCAGTCAAGTATCTGTGCTGTCTGTATAGAGATCCAGTGTTGTTATTGTTAACTAAAACTATTAAAAACATTTTTGTTCATTGAAATAAAGCTAAAATAAAATATAAATATATAAAAAAAAACGTAAAAAAAAAAATGACACAAGCACACAATGAAATTACTAAAACTTAAACTGAAATTAAAAGGAAAGCTGAAAAAATAAAAATGTTGAAATGTGCTAAACAGAGAATACACTCCTCCTGGTAACCGAACAGCAATCAAATTAGCTCAAAAATGATGAATGACGAGCAGTCAAATTCTGTGAATCTTTGGCAGGCGCATTGAATGCTCTTGAAAATCTACACTATTGCTTCAGTCTTACTGTGCTCAGAGGAACAGACAGATAAAGAGAAAAGGAATTCAGTGCATCAATCGTTCAAGTTGTTTTTCAGTACTTTTATGGACCTTTTCACCTGCAGTCCTTTTATCAGTCAGAGAAGGAAAACTGCATGTCAACCTGGAGTGATATTGGTTGAGTGAAGTATTGTAAGCATGATGGCTGTTCTAGTGACACATCCATCCTCAATGCCTACACTCTACTGTATGTGCCTGAAAACCATCTGTCTATGGTAACATCATGAATGAGTGGTTTATGGTGTATTTAGAAGAGATACCATTGTGTATTGTGCTTTTCCTTCACCCTTTGGGTCATTTTGCTCTCAGTACTCTTAAAGGGTTAGTTCACCCAAAAATGAAAATTAGCCCATAAATTACTCATCCTCCAGTCATCCTAGGTGTATATGACTTTCTTCTTTCAGACGAATCCAGTCGGAGGTATATAAAAAAATTTATTTGATCTTTCAAGCTGTTTCATGGCACTCAGCGGGTGTTGCATGCATCAGTCCAAAAGAAGTTAAATAAAAAGCGCCCATCCATAAAAAAAGTGTCTCACACGGCTCCGGGGGGTGAACAAAGGCCTTCTGTAGTGAATCGATGCGTTTTTGTAAGAAATATATCCATATTCAAAACGTAATAATCACTTTAATGTAGCTTGCGCTCACTGTTGTACACGGAAGCAGTTCCGGGAGGATGACGTATGGAGGTCGACTTTGCACATGCGCCGCTCAGAAGTGACGCACGCGGAAGCGTAGGGGAGAAAAACAAAACAAAACAACGGTCACTAATTAGAAGTACAAAACGAGGATTTGTAAAGAAGAATGTCGGAGGATTTCGATATAATCCGAGACTGGTTTTCCTTTGCTAAAGTAAGGAAACT
>NW_015558584.1:481847-492656 GCF_001515605.1 Sinocyclocheilus anshuiensis | reverse complement strand
TCTTCTGTGTCTGGAATGGATGTATTCTTGAGTCTATAAGGTAACAATAATATAATAAGATAACCTTGTTTGAAATGGGTTTGGCTAAAAGAAAATTTTGGTTTCGTCTATACTACTAGGTACTTATACTATATTGACTGGGTTAAATAGAATTGCATTTCTAAAAAGAGACTAAAACACAATTTTCATTGACTAAAACTAGACTAAAATGTCATCAGTTTTCGTCGACTAAAACTAGACGAAAATAGTCATGGATAATTCTGACTAAAATAAGACTAAAATGCTCAGACTTTTAGTTGACTAAAACTCGACTAGACTAAAAAGAGTATGAACGTGACTAAAACTAATAAAAACTAAAATGACAGCTTCACACAGAGACTAGACTAAAACTAAAATTAAAACAGGCCGCCAAAAACAACACTACTTGAGGGTGAGTAATTTATGGACTAATTTTCATTTTTGGGTGAACTAACCCTTTAATGGGATCTTTGTGGAGGGTGACCAGTGCTGTTGGGGATAATTCTCTGGAAATGATGCTATTTTATAGCATTTGAGTTAGCTATGATATATATATGAAAGTGGCTGTTTTTCGATTGTGGTTCAGCTGAAGTAGTCTGTGTTAATGCTTGTGTGTGTTGATCTGTGGAAGAGCCTATCGTGGCTTGAGGGTTGTGTTTGAAGTCTCAGGGGAATCGGCCACATTCAATTTGTGCTATTGAATGGCAGCTTCTGTGAATCCTTCTCCAAATTTATTGATTTTTCTTAGTGCCTCATGTCACAATGATGACCGAACACAGCCTTCTTTTGTTCTTTTAGGATGACACATGCTGCTTTTTGCCCCTCTTTCTCTTTCTTTCTCTCTCTTTCCATCCCTTTTTCTTTTTTATTCCTGCTCTCTTTCGTGTTCTTCAGCACAGTTTTTTTTTTTTGTGATCTACACCTATGCTTGGTGTTCTGGATTTACAAACTGGGTTGTTTTCTCTGGTCGGGCAGGGTCATATCCATCTCATTGCCATCATTAGCCATGTGTGTTTGTACATTTGTGCAAACCTTATATCCATCACTTTGACCTTGATGTGTGTTATAAATTCTGTTTGTGCGTACACACTCGCTGTGCCCTTGGCATACTGTATTGTGTGTGGCAGCCATGTGCACATCTGGTAGGTGAAGTAGTTGGTGGTGCGGCACTGCAGAGGTTTTGTAGCACCACCTCCCCGTTATCCCTTTCTCTTTTATTCCCCTCCCACAACCCGCCTTCAGCTCTCTCGTCTCAGGCCTAGACCCCCTAGCACGCACACGGAGGTCTTTTCCACATCGTTTTAGGACATGTGCTCTACTGAGAAATCTCCTTTGTTTGACAGAGGCCTGGCTCTGCTGATGGAGGCATTGGAAAGACATAAAATCTCAAAGAAAGCATTCACTAGCAGGTGGATGACATAAAACATGTAAAGTACAGTTTTTGGAAGGGTTGGCAAATAGGTTTTTTTTGTTACATATTAATGTAATTTGGAATTTTGTAAAAATTAGAATTTTCATAAGAACAATAATTTTGTGTAATGCGATTTCTTTTAAAGAATGGAATAATTTTCATAAGAACATCAATCTTATGAATTTTCTTACACTACCGTTTAAAAGTTTGGGGTTTTTGAGAGAAGTCTCTTATATAGTAAATATAGAGTAAAAACAGTAATATTGTGAAATATTATTGCAGTTTTTTTGTTTTAATATATTTTAAAATATAATTAATTCCTGTGATGGCAAAGCTGAATATTCAGCAGCAATTCAGTTTAACATGATTCTTTAGAAATCTTTCTAATATGCTGATTTGCTGCTCAAGAAATGTTTATTTTTATTATTATTAGTGGTCGGCCGATATATCGTCAAGGCTGATATATCGGCCGATATTTGGCATTTTTCAAATATCGGCATCGGCAGATAAGTTTTTCTGTTTGGCCGATGTGTTCGATGTGTTTTATTTTGACAACGTGGAGGACTTATATTTTGACGGCACTGAGAACGGCAGTGCCTGAGCGCACACAGCTCACATTCTCCTTCTTGTTCGCTGTCGTCATTCAGTTCTGTCTAATATGGATAGAAGTCTATCTAATAATCAGATAGAACTGTTAAACAAAGGAATTAAAATATATACAAAAAAGTAATATAAAGATTGCTTTAATATTATTAGTAATAGAAAGGCAAACATTATAATACTTTCTCATTTGCCGTCAGCATTCAGCCAAATACGCATATATAATTTAAACAAATCTTTGAATGACTAATGAACATTTAATTTCACAAACCTTGCAGACTTAGTCGAATCTAGTTCAGATCTTGTGAAGTGTGCATTTGTATCCTGCATGATCGCGTGTTCTCTGCGTGACGGTCGGTCCGTGCAAATTGAATGCTGACAGGAGGAGAGTTCTGCTTGACTGGAGACATGCGATCGACTAACTTTAAACTCAATATTTATTTATTTGTGAAAATGCTTTGTCTTCTAAAGTATAAGTATGTTTATTTTACACAATTATTATTAGTCCATTTTCAAATGATTTCAATATAAATTAAAATAAATACAATTATATCGGCTTTATATCGGCCATCGACCACCCTGCCTTCCAAGATATCGGCATCGGCTGTCAAAAAACCCATATCGGTCGACCACTAATTATTATCTTAACAACAGCAGAGAACAGAAAAGAACAGCATTTATTTGAAATAATTTGTAACATTATATATATGTTTACTGTCACTTTTGACCAATTTAATGTGTCCTTGCTGCATAAAAGTATTCATTAAAAAAAATTCCTACTGACCCCAAACTTTTGAATGGCAGTGTATTGTAAATTATTTATATGAATAAAAAGTTGTCACAGTGGAATTTGGAATGTTGGAAGAACAAGAATGTTCACAGGAACGAGAGAAGGACTAACTTGGTGTTCTCCTTGACAATTCTCTAGATGTTTGTGCACTGAGGTGGCCTGATGCTTCAGAGTCTAGGTCAGATCTGCTGTCTCCACCATAGGTGGAGCGTGTGTAAGGCTGGGCAAGGCTTAGCCTTCCCCTGGCCAGGGTCGGAAATGAATGTTAAAATTAAATTAGCTTATGAATGCAATAACCAATCAGAAGCGTTCAGATTACTCATCGCTGTAATGCCGGAGTTTTTTTCAGTGTGCTCGCTCGCTGACTGAATTCTGATCTCTCATGAATTCTTTCATCATAAACAACAAAGTGGAGATATACGTGCAATGTAAGTCAGAGATTAATTTCACACTGTAGACAGCTTCATTGATAATAACGGGAGTTTTTTGAGGGTGCTTAAACTCTTGACTTAAATCAATGATAATATTCTTTGATAATATAATTGTTATTGCTCACTTTCTGTATATAATTTATTCGATGTTTGAATAACCGTGGAAATGAAAACATTATAAATATTAACTTATGTTTTTATTCAATTATGATCACGTTATATACAAATTCAGTTGTATTAAAATATTTTGTGACATATATATATTTGATATATATATATATATATATATATATATATTTGACATATATGTGACATATACAGTATATGACATATATACTGTATATATATACAGTGGGGAAAAGATTTATTTGATCCCCTGCTGATTTTGTAACTTTGCCCACTTACAAAGAAATGAAGGTTCTGTAATTTTTACGGTAGGTTTATTTTAACGTATAGAGACAGAATACCAACCAAAAAATCCAGAAAAAACACATTATATAAAGGTTTGTAATTGATTTGCATATCAGTGAGTGAAATAAGTATTTGATCCCCAAGCAAAACATGACTTAGTACTTGGTGCAGAAACCCTTGTTGGCAAGCACAGAAGACATTTTTTGTAGTTGGTAACCAGGTTTGCACACATCTCAGGAGGGATTTTGGTCCACTCCTCTTTACAGATCCTCTCTAAATCCTTAAGGTTTCTTGGCTATCATTTGGCAACTCGAAGTTTCAGCTCCCTCCACAGATTTTCTAAAGAATTGAGGTCTGGAGACTGGCTAGGCCACTCCATGACCTTAATGTGCTTCTTCTTGAGCCACTCCCGGTATGTTTCGGGTCATTGTCATGCTGGAAGACCCATCCATGACCCATCTTCAGTGTTCTGGCTGAGGGAAGAAGGTTCTTGTCCAAGATTTAACAGTACATGGCCCCGTCCATTTGCCCCTCAATGCGGTGAAGTCGTCCTGCACCATTAGCAGAAAAACAGCCCCAAAGCATAATGTTTCCCACTTTCTCCCAAGCCTTCTCTGAATAATTTAGATGTTCATTGGCAAACTTTAAACAGGCCTGTACACGTGACTTCTTGAGCAGGGGGACCTTGCAGGCGCTGCAGGATTTCAGTCTATTGCGGCGTAGTGTGTTACCAATGGTTTGCTTGGTTTTCTGGATTTTTTGGTTGATATTCTGTCTCTATCCGTTAAAATAAACCTGTCATAAAAATTACAGACCCTTCATTTCTTTGTAAGTGGGCAAACTTACAAAATCAGCAGGGGATCAAATAAATATTTTCCCCACTGTATATGTGTATTTTTTTTTTTTGTTGTATTTTTTTATTCAGTGGCAGAAATGGGCTTCCACAGGTACTTGCCTAAAAAGACAGGTTTATGACATGCCTGTTAATAGATTTCACTAACATTACGCAAATTTTAGCCTTACCCTAGAGTTGGTTCACCCTCCGCCTATGGTCTCCACTGTTTGAATCCGTCTCTGAGGTGTCGTCAAGGCATCTATTTCAAGGGTGTTTCCTCTGTTCTGGAAGGGGTTGCTTGTTTATACACACTCATACTCATACAATCACACACAGATACACACACAGCAAAAAGAGTGAAGCAGCAGTAATGATGTTAACAAGATGTTTTAGGAATGATTTAATTGACTTCATCATTTATTCACCCTCATGTTGATCTAAACCAATTCAATTATCTTTCTTCCATGAAACAAAAAGGAGATGTTTGCAGAATGTTTCTTCACACAAACTTATTATGTGGCTTCAGAATTCTTTTTTACATTTCTGAAGCTTGACAGCTCCTGATCACCATTCACTTTCATTGTATGGAAAAGAGCAGTGATAAAAGAAAGTCATACAGGATTGGAATGAAATGAGGATCAGTAAATAATAAAAGAATGTAGTGTGGTAGTGTGTGTGTGTGTGTGTGTGTGTGTGTGTGTGTGTGTGTGTGTGTGTGTGTGTGTGTGTGTGTGTGTATGGGAGAGAGAGTGTAAAAAAACAAAAAACAAAGAGACAGATGGAGAAGGGTTAATTGAGGCTAGATCTTTGTTTTATTGCTGGGTTTATATGAAATATACAATTTTAAGGTGGTAGCTTTTAGTCTAGGAATCTGAATCTCTCAATTATAGCTGGGAGTGAAACTGGGAGAGTTGCATTAATCCTTCGTTCCTCACGCTCGCCTCACAAGCCAGCCGAGAGTTTTCACTTTAAATGTGCTCTTTTAACCCAAATTGAATATATTAACTCCTCCCAAAGGAGCAAGAAGGAAAGATCGTGTCTCCAGAGCAGCTGGAGAATGTAATATGTGTTACAGTGGGACATATCTTCAGATCTCGCCGTGGTCTGTCGTTTTGACAAAGTGAAGTACCATACTGATGCGACATAAGTGATTATGGATGAATGAACCAGGTGTTGCTCAAAAAAAGCCTAACAAGATCATTCAAAGAGAGAGACAATTCTTATTAAAATGTAAAGTACGTTTTTTTTACCCTTATCATTTTAAAACAAAGAACCTCTAATTACATTATCATTCAAAAGTTTGTGTCGTTAAGTCTCTTATGCTCACCAAGCCTGCATTTATTTGAGCAAAAATACATTAAAAACAGTACTATTGTGAAATATCTTTACAGTTTAAAATAACTGCTTTCTATTTTAATATATTATAATTTTGTAATTTTGTAATTCATTCCTGTAATGGCAAAGCTGAATTTTCATCAGCAATTACTTCAGTCTTCAGTGTTACATGATCCCTCAGAAATCATTCTCATATGCTAATTTGCTGGTCAAGAAACATTTCTTCTTATTATCAATGTTGAAATAAGTTCTGCTGATTAACATTTTTCTGAAAACTATGATACATCATTTTTTTTCAGGATTCTTTTATAAATAGAAATAAAGAAATTAATACTTTTATTCAGCAAGGATGCATTAAACAGATCCAGCAGTTTAATTTATTTTTAAAAAATTATTACACAATGGCAGGGTTGTGATATTAACAGCTGATTAAGCATGATTTCCCCCTTTGTCAGAGACTGCTGTTTGCTAATGATAAGAGACGGAACTCTGAAAATTTTGCTCATGCTGGGCTCAGTGCATATGCCTATTTCAGCTTAGCCAAGCTAAGAATAAAAGAAAAAGTGTGGAGACGAGTATTAACAGTACAGTATAAGTTTCTTTTGATAGACTTCAAACATTGTTTGCTCAGAGAGGTTGTGTAAGTGATAACGACTGGTTTCAGTTGGCACGGATATGTTATCGAAAATTGGGTGGTGGGTTCTGCTTCAGTTGGAGCCTGGGCCTATTTTTTTTTCCAACAAGGTTATCATCATAGTTAGATTCTAGGTAGATACACCACTCATGAGTAACAGGATAGATTTTTGACCCTTCTACTCATTTACTACAGAAAGAATACAGAGATAGGAAGTGGAATGAGAGACAGAGAGCACTGAGGTGGAAAAGAGCATGTGGTTTTCCAGTGCAAATGTTCAGGGCTGACTCAGCTTTTTCAGACTTCTCCTTGGTGACCTGCACCGAGAGCCATATGCCGTTTGAAACTCGAGATACATGAGCACACAACAGGCCACCTTTAACCTTTTTCCCTACCGGTGACCCCACACACCCCTGTACAATTCTTTTTAAAAAGCTATTTTTGACTGAGACACACTTGTTTGGTGACACAAGTGGTGGATGAAAGAACCTGTGAAGGCTTGGAAAAGATTTAACACCATAACGGGCACTGATCTGAGATTTATTATTTTTTAATAAATCAGCCTGTTCATCTATAACATGCTCTTCTGCGTTCTATATCTTTCCTCAGATGGGAACGGAACATTTCATGAAAGCTAGATGAGGACTGTAAAACACAAGGTAATGCATAGATAAATTAATGACATTCCGTTCCAGATCCAGGATATCACGTAGTACTGATGGTGCATTAGGGGGAAGCTGTCATGTGTTTAAGAGCATCGTGAAGATTTAGAGCTCCAGTATAATCCTAGCCTGCCTCTACAACCTCCTGGGAATGCTTGGTACATTGTGTTTTCAAATGCAAAATTTCTATTGGTTAAGAAAACAGGGCAACAGAAGATAAAGAAAACTGTTACTAAATTGGTAGTGTTTGTTTAGACAGGGATTACTATTGCTTTGCAGGCTGCATGTACAGCGTGACCAGTGTAGTCTGATTCACAAACAAATGACTCTTGTGAACTCATTATTTTCAGTGTATCAAAAACCTACAGAAGAACAAGTATAGCTTGATTCATGAACAAATGACTCTTATGAACTAGTTATTTTTAGTGAATCGGTTACACACAGTGTGACCAATGTAATCTATTTCACAAACTGGTGACTCCTGTGAACTGGTTCTTTTTAGTGAGTCAAAAACATACAGCACAACCAGTGTAATTTGATTCATAGACAAATTACACTTATGAACCATTTTTTGTAAATCAGTAACATACAGCATGACCAGTGTAATCCAGTTCACAAACATTTGACTCTTTTTCAGTAAATCAAAAACATGTATCGCAACCAGTGTAACCTAATTTAAAGACAATGACTCTTATGAACATTTTATTCTTAGTGAATCAAAACATAGCAGCGCAACCTGTGTAATCCGATTAACAAACAAATGACTATTATAAACTGGTTCTTTTTACTGAATCAGTAATATATAGCGTAATCAGTGTCTCAATGAAACGTATCACTTTTTAACTTAACTTTTTTTTTTTTATCAAAAACATACAGCACAACCAGTGAAACAAGACTCACAAACAACTGACTCTTATGAACTGGTTTTGTGAATCAAAGGCATACAGAGTTACCAGTGTAGTCTCATTTACAAATGACTCTTTTAGGGTGCTTTCACACCTGGCCTGTTGTTTCGGAAACTGGTGCGTTTCCCCCCTTAGCTCGGTTAGTTTGGGCATATGTGAACACGGCAATCACGCTCGGATCCGCGCCAAAACAATCGGTCCGAGATCACCTGGACGAGGTGGTCTCGGCTCGATTGAAAACAAACTCTGGAGCGGTTCGGTTGTAGTGAGAAAGCAATCCGATCTAACGGAACAACGAACCAGGCTATATCACAATGTATAATGGGTAATTACGTAAGTTCCGTGAAAAGCATCAGCTTTGTTGTTTTGCTAATACCTCAAAATGAACCATGTGAATGTCTGTGGGTGAGCACGTCTTCGCCATTCAAAATCAAAGCGCACTTTTTCATTTTATAATGCCGTCTTATTGCTCTTCTTCCTAGTATGTGCATTTTAAAAATGTTTTCCCGATGAATCCTGGACTCCTGCTCAAAGTGATAAATTAATATAACGACATCTACAAAAAAAAACAACAACAACAATAAGCCCGCAAAGCTGTTGTCGTTCCATCCTGACAGATGACCGCTGTGACAGCTAAGTGGAATCCCGGAAAATAAACCGTGAAACTTTGACAAATGAGAGAACAGTTTACTCGCGCATGACTTGTATTAACAAATTTGGTCTGTTTAGAAACATTGCCGTGTGAAAGCGAACCGCACCAAGAATAAAAAGCAACATTGTAATAATTTTAATCCCTGTTTCGGGAACAAAGCAATCGATCTACAGGTGTGAAAGCACCCTTAAACTGGTTGTTTTTAGTGAATCAAGCACAATTTAAATATTCATCAAAAATCTAATATGTTAACAAATACTGTCATTAGATCCTTTATGTAATATATACCAGCCATCTCTGGTCATGCTCTTCAATTAGGCCTGACGGCATAATTGCCCACTTGTCTCAAAGATTTCGATGGTTGTCGAATTCGTAACAAGTTGCAGAGTATCAAAGTCATTCAGATGACAGGACTTGTTAATTAATGGAGTCATTAGAAGAATCTACAGAGAGAAGTATGCTCCTGCATCTACAGTGATCAAACAGTTGGCAGGAAGTCGCCTGACTGGGCCACCCTCCGTCTGCCATGCGGTTCTAGGGGGATATAAACCATGTGGAGTTGGTAAGTCTGACATCAGTGCAAATTGTGTAAAGCTGAAATCAATTGTGACATAATCGCAGTTGTTATCATCCAGGTTCCCTGCCGAGCCAGCCAAATCTTTGAAACGGATGCTAGTTTTCATGTTTAGCACTCTCTTCATCTCTGTTTTTGTTTTCTCTTCAACTGGAATGAAAAGTCAAGAAAGTAGATTGGAAAAACAGAATAACCATTGCGATGAGTACCAGATAAGACGGTCCCTGTTGTGCTTGCTTTTTAGACGCATCTGGGAATTTCCTCTGATTTAACTGAATTAGTCATGATTCAATCAATGGGAACTATTTCTGACGACTTCAGTCTCTCTCACTCTGTTCTGCAGCAGCACCTCCCTCCTCAAGAAAACACAGCACACATCTTTCTTTGTTTACATAACAGGACTTACTAGAATTTGACAGTAATATAGACGTTTTATATAGACAATTCAGCCAGACAGCATTCAATTGTTTTGTCATTTAATACTATATTTTCCAAATCACTTTTAAAGACTGTAAAGAATGTTTGGAAATGGAAGTGTAACCAATCTCAGCTTGTCGGATAAATGGACAAAAGTGCTTGTTAACATATACATAAACATTCATTGAGACATTGACTTGAGTGTGACAAATCTGTGTTTAAATCATTCACATAAACCTGTAGCAGAGGAAGGACTCGGGGGAATTTGTGGCAGTATCGTGGACACATTTTAATCCGATTCTGCTGCCATGCTTTTTTAAGTATGGTCAGAACAAACAGAAAGATAGGGTTTGTTGGAGGATGGCAGCTTGGTTGTAGTGTTGATTGCAGGGTGGCTCACTGTGTTGGTGTGTTGTGATTCACTCTTCCTCTTGCTGGGACAAAGGCTGATTTACTCACACTAGGGTGCTTCCCTGTGCGAACACAAAATGCCAGTTTTGGCTGCTTTCCTGGATTCAACCCAATCACTTCTTGTTATTTCTTTGCAGATAAACATGCCACTTGGATAAGAGATAACCACATGAAAATCTAACTGGCCTGTTTTACTCAAGTCACATATTTGGAATAATCTGTAATGGGCTTTATTGGACATCTAGACCCTTAAATTCAAGGGTTATTGTTAGTCTGACAGTAATTTTCTTTAAATGTATTGTTCAAGGTGGTGACCTTTATAAAAGCTGTGCATAGATGGTTGTGGCAATGATACTTTAGATGGGAAAAATTATTTAAACTTCTAGGAGAGAGCTGACTGTATACTGTCAGCATGCTAAAACCGCATCTTAAATTTATCCCATTTACAGATTATTTTAATCAACACTGACCAGAAAAAAATGAGAAAAAAAATCTTTATGAACTTCTTAAAGGGGTGGTTGACTGTTTTTTTTATAGGCTTGATTGTGTTTATGGGGTGCAGTCTAACGTGTTAATGCTTCGTTTGTTAAAAAACGCATTATTTTTCACATAATGTACCTTTATTCCACACCTCTCTGTCCCTTCTCCTCTGAACGCGCTGATCATTTCCTGCTTTTATGAAGCCCCTCCCTCAGAAATACACGATGGGCTCTGATTGATTAG
>NW_015558584.1:473106-480696 GCF_001515605.1 Sinocyclocheilus anshuiensis | reverse complement strand
TTAGAATCGTTAGAAGACAGAATCGCGATTCATATATGAATAGATTTTTACATGCACCTGTAGTTTTCTCTTCCTCTTTTCTAAAGCAGCGCAGCATGGCCTCGCCCCCTTTGCTGCGTGTTCCCGGAGGCGGGGTTTATGTAAAATTCTGGGTTCTTGACGTAACGGACCCGGGAAGTAACTCGTTGTAGTCCCTTACCAGTCATTTTGTAGGCATTAAACTGCCAGAATTTTAAAAGACGATATCTCCGTTTGCATTGAACTTTCAGCTTCGTAACTTTGCAGATATTGTTTATGATCAAACAGCAACATTACACACTAACTAACATTAAAAAAGTGAAATCGCAATCAACCACCCCTTTAACCTCGTATTGATTTCCCTATTTAATTTTTTTTAACCTGTACTCAAAACTACACAAATGCAAACTTGATTTTGTTTTTGACATTTTCTTTTTGGCTTTATATTTTTAAATCTATGCGGACAGCAAAAGTAATATCAGCCAACACAGACTGTATTCTTTTATTATATGCCCTTAAAATGACACCTCTCATAAAATTAGCTTCTCTGTGCAATCCCTGTTTGATTCATTCGTGGCCTGAGGCGGTGCTTTACTCATTTCTGTTTAATTTTCACCTCCCCTTTTGCGTTCTTCATATTCATTTCTTTTCAGTGCGTATAATAGTTAGGGGTGGGGGGTATTAAATTGCCTGAAAATTGGATATTTAGGGAAACCGACTGTGTGGAAGAAAATGGACTGACTTCTTTATCCCTGATGTGTCATTTTCCATTTCTTTTCCCAGTTTTTTTTCTCCTCCCTAGAGGCCGGCCACTCGTGGGTCCCACACATACACGTTTTTCTGCACTCTTATTTCCAGACTTTAATGGAACATGTGACACATGGGAGGAGGAAGGCGTGTCTTTAATTTATCTGGCAGATGCAGACCTCTTCAACATCTCAGCCCCCATCTCTACCCTCACCTCTCTATACAAAGAGCCCTGAAGGAGATGTCGGCACTCACAAAAACATTAGCACCCCAATTCCTCCCACAAATTCTTTCCTTTTCTTTCAAACCCAAATGATAGGATTATCTGAAGCCCTTTGGCACACATGCTGAAGAGATTTTGTCAGTTTTGCAGGAGTTCATCTCCAAGGCTTCCCCACTTCCCATAAACCCGTTGGCCGCTGAGGGACGACATGCTGTAGGTTTCAATCTGCTCTTCATCCTGCAGGGAATAACCCTGTAGTAACACACTGGAGAAGACCAAGCATAGAGAGATCCTGGGATTTATTCCCCATGAGCAGGCCCACAGATTTCTGTAGAATTTAAATGTCCATGCTTTTTTTTAATTAAATATTTTGTTTAATTTTATTATGCTTTCAGCTATTGTAGCTTTTTTTGTTACATTTAACACATTTTATCATGTCACCAGAATTCTCCCCAAATCATTGTTGAAAATGCAATCATCTGGGACGGTCCACACTTTATATGGAACTCTTGTTTGTTGTTACTGTACAAGTGTGTGTCCAGGTTTCACAAAGAGGTTGGAAGTGTGTCTGATTTTGTTTTATAATGATGGTGGTGGTGATGATGACGATATTTCCAGATGTGCATGGCATGCTTCTCCTTCGGCCAAATAGCAGCAGACATCTGCGGGAAGCCAGAGGAAGGGATAAGAAAGAGTGGAGGAAAGGGAGAGAGAGAGAGACGACAGAGGCAAGAGTGGGAGGATGAACACTAAGGCTGTTTTCAACCTTGATAATAATTAGAAATGTTTCTTGAGCAGCAAATCACCATATTAGAATGGTTTCTGAAGGATCATGTGACACTGAGAACTGGAGTAATGACTGCTGAAAATGCAGCTTTGCCATCTTAGGAATAAATTACATTTTAAAATATATTCAAATAGAAAACAGTTATTTTAAATTATAATAATATTTCACAGTATTACTGTTTTTACTGTGTTTTTGATTAAATAAATGCAGCTTTGGTGAGCATGAGGGACTTCTTTCAAAAACATCCCAAATCCCAAACTTTTGAATGGTGGTGTGTATATATTATTTTTCATGATCATAATATTTATTTTTAGAAATTTAATAACTCAGTGACTCTTCAATAAGTTTTATTTCATAGTAAGCAAAATGATCAATGTTCATGCAGGTCATACATATTAGTAAACAAGTTGTGCAATTAGCAAGCTGCATTAAAGACTATGAAAACCTGTTTTCCACATCAAGTAAATGCTCACATTGCCCATCCTCTCTCTGTGTGGTGGGGAAAAAAATGTTTCCATGGCCATTTCTCTGGTTAGAACTGCAGGAGTTTTCCCACCTGCCAGCAGGAAACTCCGAAAACAAGGGAGGGATTCATCAGCAATGACTTTGAATTGACAGTTTCACTGTCTATCATCCCTTTAAAGCTGGCAGTGCATTTTTTGCTGTCACCTTTTTGAAGAACTTAAAGGGATAGTTTTACACAAAAACTTAATTTACTCATCCTTAAGTTGTTCAAGTTTTTATTTTTTTAATACTATGGAAGTTAATGGGGGACCAGCAACTGTTTGGTTACCCATATTCTTCTAAAATATATTATTTGTGTTGTGCAGAAGAAGAAAAAATTCATACTGGTTTGGAACAACTGGAGTTCATGCAGGTTTGGAAAAACTAACCTTTTAGTGTCCTGCATATTCCTTCCAGAGGGTAGCAGATGTGCTTGTCATATATGAGGGCAAAACAGTTAATTCTAACTGAGAGCTTGTGTTGAATAAATATGAGATCCTCTGGTGTGGCTGCCAGCAGCTTAATGGCCAAACCGGTTCATGAAGAAGGAACTTGGGCTGCTGTCATACAGGAGTGAGAGCATTTTTGTCTTCCTTTATGTCTCTTCCTCTGGTGGGGGAAAATCTTTAAGCCATAAAGTTATGTGTGATCTTGATGTATACAGAAAGTTCTGGCATGTCTGCATTAATACCAAGACTTAAAACCCACTGCAAACATAATCTCATTGCTCTTTAAGAGCTCTAGGCTAATGTTAGACTGCCACTTAAACTGAATCAATTGACCACTGAGAATTTAAAACAGACTCTCTTAGCTGATGACATTAAGACATGGGGCATGAGCTCTAATATTACATACTGTTGTTTACCAATCAGTAGTTTTATGTCTGTGCAGTTCATTCTAGTAAGTATGGTTCAAAATATATTTTATGTTCCTTATGATGCTGTTCTTCCACTTGGTTTTGTCAACTGCATTCCTCTTTTTCCTTCTGTTCACAGATGGTCCGTTTACAGGCACTCCGCCCACCTACGGTTACGACGCGGACCGAGCAGAGGAGCAGCGCCGACACCATGACATTCTGCCCTACATCGACGACTCCCCCTCCTCCTCCCCTCACCTCAGCTCCAAGAGCCGCAGCAGTCGAGACACCCTCTCCTCTGGCTCGATCGAGTCCTCCAAGTCTGTAAGTCACCTCGTAGCCAGTCAGACAGTGACTACGTTTACATGGACATCAGTAATCTAATTATTTAGCCAATATTATGATTATGGTGTTTACATGAGCTGCTTTTAGAATATTCCTTTCATGTTCCCGTTTTACATGTTATAGTACATAGTTCGATTAATGGCACATGTCATTACGTCCCCACGTGACGCCATCCGACGTCCCCTCCGGAATTTCACGTATAAACATATAGTTCCTCTTCGTGATGATGCCATGTACCGTTTTGGGTGTTTCATTTTTAATTTTATGAAAGCTTCAAATGCAGTTAATTATTTGAACGTGCATACAGACGATGGCAGTGTTGAAGCTCTTTTATTTGCCATCAAACTGCTGTGTGTGTATCCTGTCGCAAAATGCGGTGAAAAATCCTACACGACGGTAATAATTTGATTAAGGTGTGTACTTATCTATACTGCACTTCAGTAATGTGACTAAAATATGAATACTCCACGTCTTAATTCGATTTTTACTTTTACTTCGAATATGACTTTAGCCGGATTAAGGTAATCAAAAATCTCTGTTTACATGGTAGATTCTTAATCAGAGTATTGTGTTAATCGTGTTAAAATCGGATTATTGTTGTCCATGTAAACGTACTCACTGACAAATCTGACAGTTTGATTTTTTGACCTTTGAATAATTCAGTTTATTTTACAAATACGAAATAATTGACCATACAAAATATACAAATATTTGACTGCGGAATACCACAAATGAGGAGTCAGACTCCTCAGTTACCCATGTAAAGGTAGTAGCTAATTATTTTTTTGGGAATAGAGAGATGAAGGCTTTCTTGGTGGAATGCGAAAGTAAAGAGTGCACATTAGAGCTTTCTTTATGCATGCATGGATCCATGATAGAAATCCACCAAGTATATGCCATCTGTGAAGCAGTCCATTATGAATAATTGTACCAGTAAACCCACATATATTTATAGCCTCAGTGGTAATAGTACACAACAAATCAAAGGAGGTGTGAAATTTGACAGATTTCAAAGCATGCAGATTCTGAAATGCTGAGTCTGCATAGTACAATTCTAATTGAACATTTAGTGCTTATCACAACTTAGTAAATATTATATAGCTCGGCACTGTGCAGAAGAATCTCACGTCATTCATTGCATGCAGTCATGTGTAATCTAAAGAAATTCTTTCTAGTTTCTGTTGTTGTCAACTGTGGTTTAAAATGATCATGGGTTTCATTTCAGAGCCTCAGGAAACTGTCTTCATCATACATAGTGGCCATGCCATCAAATTAAATTACGGATTGTAAAACAGAGCTTCCTTCCTTCATTGACACAGCCATTGGCTGTCAAATTGATTGATGTCCCTCCCTGCCAATACCAGACTCAGAGGCATGCAGTTTATTTGGGCCCTTATGACCTCCGTGTTCCCCACATGGATTTTAATCAATACCGACTCACCTGCACACACTCACACACCCTTGCCCAGTAACACCTAGATGCTTTACGTGTTTACCCAACATGCACAAAGCCAGGGATTTGAAATATGGACGGATTCGAAAAGGGATTTGCTATGTAAATGTCTTGAATTGAGCTGCAAATAAACCTGCAATTGACACTACAGAGGGATGGTCACCCATTTTTCGGACACATTTCCTTACCTTGTTTCCCCTCAAACATAGAACAAGATTAGATTTTAATGAGTGAGAATTTCATGTTTAAGAATAGTCTTGTCATGCTGTCACAAAGAGAAGTTTTAAATTGCCACTCTGTTTAAATTGTTAAACCAAAAAGAGTCTTATGTGCTTTATTGAAACTCCAAAAGATTGAATTTGGACTTTTCTATGAGCAAATTATTGTGTTCAAGAAATCTCTTTAACTTTATGTTAGAACTTTTACCTTTTCATAATGTAACATATCTGTTTTTAGTAGGTCGCATTTCAAAGTACAATATTATATAACACAAATAATGCTCCAAAAGTGGAGCAAATTCCTTTAGCTTCCAGATAGAAAAATCTATATGGGAAAAGTTCATGTGAAATTCTTTTAAACATTTAAACAAGTTCCTTACACGTTATAATAACTCTATTATTATATACCATAAATGTCATCTAATTACATGTGGTTAATTATTATTTTTAATAGTATGTAGATAAATTATTTTTTAATAATTTATCTACATATTCCTAGCTCTTATTAGCATACTGTTCTGTGTATGTTCTTTAAACATGTTTGCTTTTTTGCTTCTTTCATTTGTAATCTACTGCCTGTTGTGTGTATAATGAGAAATACTTTCTCATCCTTGCGTTTTCAATAAGCGAGGGTTATTGTTTGAGCATCTGAGATGAGTTCAACTCATTCTCATGCGCTGGAACGCTGACATGCTTTGATTAATAAATATGTGGATGAATAAAATATGGTGGTCTAGAGATACAAGAGTGTCCCCTGGGGTGAGACGTCTAGCACCTAAGAGTTCATGAATAAAATCTTGATTTCCACCTTCCCCCCTGCTGAAGCTTTCAGTGGCGGGATTTACTCTGTCACAAGGTGGGGTTTTACATTTAATATCAGTTGGTGAGATTAGAAGAAATGTATGCCGTGAAAGCATTTTAGCATCACCTCAGTTTAAAAACTCAATTCAAGCCAGTATAGTCTACAACGATAACACATTCATGAAGCAGATGGATGTTTTATCCTAAAATCTGGACTAGAAAGTCTCATGAGACTATAACAAACATCTGTGGTTTCCACTACCTGTGCTGTGGCCATGGAAACCAACATTTCAGGCCCATTTAGCCATCATCATCGCTCAGTAATCCTACACACGACACAAAATAGATATGCCTTGCTTTTGGATGGATTCTAGGTCTGTAATATCTGATACTTTACTCAGGGCTTGGTGAATAGTGTAGACTACATAAAGGCCTTATTCAGTTCAAAGGTGTTATGAATTTCTCATGACTCCTGTAGCCAAGACAGTTATTATAAGACCATGGAGCAGCTCCATTGAACCAGTAGCAAATCGCTTTTTTATAGCTCTTTCCAGCATTGCCAGTATGTAATTTAAAGTCATGTGATTTAAGAGTGTGCTGTTCATAAGTGTGTGAGCTCTTTCTATGTTCATGCAGACGGAGTTGGACCTGGAGAAGGGATTGGAGATGAGGAAAAGGGTGTTGTCTGGAATCCTGGCCAGTGAAGAGACCTACCTCAGCCATCTGGAGGCGCTGTTACTGGTAAAAGTGCTTCAAGTTTGATTTTGCTAACAGTGCATGATAAAATTTGCACAAGGAGTCTTATAAGTGAGATATGCGGGTCAGCTGAGTGATTATACCACTGATCTTAAAATTAGATGATCTTATCATCTCCAACAGGAATGTCATACATTTAAATGCATATAAATATATGTTTGTGATTATGTACATTAGCAGGGTAAATAGCTTAGTGTATGGAGTCCGAGGAAGGTCATGAATATATTTGCTTTCATATTGTGTATTTTTTATAAAATCAATACGGTCTTGGAAAGCATAAGAGACTTCTTTCAAAAACATTTAAAAAATCATACCAACCTGGCCTCAAACTTTTGAACAGTAGTGTGTAGTTGATCAGATTGTCAAAAACTTCTCATTAAAATGTGTTTGCATGTTCAAATGTCTGTTCCTGCTCCTTTGTCAGCCCATGAAGCCCCTGAAAGCAGCAGCCACCACCTCCCAGCCTGTCCTGACTGTTCAACAGATCGAAACCATCTTCTTTAAAGTGCCTGAGCTCTATGAGATCCACAAAGAATTCTATGATAGCCTTTTACCAAGAGTGCAGCAGTGGAGTCACCACCAACGTGTGGGAGACCTTTTCCAAAAACAAGTGAGTAAATTTCTGTTCACAGACCCCTTTTCAGGTTAAAAACAACATAAAATTGAAATAGACCCGATTTACTTATTGTCAGCAAAATATAATAACTTGCTCAGGGTCTGACATAATCAAACTTTTATTTTTAACTCCTCCCACCAAATTCCCAACTCCATTTTTAGTGCGCAACACCCACTTTCATAATCTTGATGGATAATGTCCTGTTTCACTCTGAAGTATTTTAAGTAAACAGCAATCAGCATTTAATGTTGACTTAAAAAAAAAAA
>NW_015558584.1:462548-472852 GCF_001515605.1 Sinocyclocheilus anshuiensis | reverse complement strand
CATTACTTGGTTAATCAGAGTAATTGTATGTATATATATATATATATATGAAGAGTTCAGATGCAAAAGTCTGATGTTTTTCTATATATATATATATATGCATGTATGTATGTATGTATGTATGTATAATCAGAATCTGGTTTTGAATGTAATTGTGAATTGAGAATCTGATTTAGAGTAAAAAATATAATTCTGATCATAGTGAAATGACTTCAGCTGTCCACTCTCTTTCCACTTTTGTACCCCTTGAGACTGAATAAGAATTAACATTTATCTCTAAATCAAGAAATCCTAAATGAATCATTTATGCCCCTAGAGCAACACTGTACAGTCACACAGTGTCTGGACAGCTGGAGCCTGTGTAAAGTTGAAAATCACATTTTAATGCTGCCTTTTTTCACCCAGCCCCTTGGGCAGATACTACAGTGAGTGCTTTGTGTCTTGAGGAGAGGCTATTAATAGTGCCATTCGAAGATTCTCTATCTCTTATAACCCCCCTCCCCCCCGCTCTGTTCCATGAAGTTCTTTCCTCACGTGACTCTGCTGACTGTTAGGGGGGCAGATAAATCCCTTCTCAGTCTGTCCGGCCAGCACACACAGGAGTCATATTCCACATTTATTTATCTTTCCCTTTTCCCCTTCATTGTTCCCTACTTTCACCTTCCCACGCTTAATAAACGGAAGCTACAGTCGCCAAGTTGTGTTTTCTCCCAGAAGGTGCTGGACTTTTCTTCAGACAGTCAGTCAGGCAGTCATTTTGACCGGAGGCTATTTGTCACTGATCCCCTCACCCTCTCCCACGTCCATTAACAAGAATCCGGAGGCAGGAGGCGAGGCAGTGCTCAAGGATGCAGCCTCCCTGAAAAGACAGTTGCTCGCAGCAGGAGAGACAAGAAGATGAATGAACGAGCAAGATATAGTCAAAGTCAGTGATAGAAATGTTTCCTGCTGTTTGTGTTGTTTCTTCCTTCCTGACAGCTCATGTTGAGTAAGAAAACGCAATGCAAATCTTGAGCAATGTCGTTACAGGAGCCTGTATGTCAAAGGTGATGTTCGTTGTCCCGCTCAGCTGTGAAAAAGATGCTAATATTCCTGTTCACTTGCACTAAATGTTTTACGCCTGTCGCTGACACACGTATGTAAATTCTCCAGAGACTGTTGTCCTAACAGCAAGAAATTCTGACATTCCCATCTTTTCTGTGACCTACTTAAACATTGTTAAATGCACAGAGCAGAGGACCGTGCTTTCATCTTCAGCTAGGCCTGGCATATGGTCATGTCATCATGAGGAAGTGTGTCGAGGCAGAGAGGATGTGAACGCTGCTGTGCTGAAGTCTCTGTCAAGCTGTCTCAACCAGCTGATGTATCAACATTTTAGTTTGTGTGTTGTGTTTAGATGCATCTCAACCTTCTCAAAACAGCCTTAGCATACAACTTTTCTGTAGTGACATAATGGCTTAATGGGCTGGTTATGTGTTATCTCCTGAATAAGGAATATCATTCTGTCAACAGACAGGACCACTACAGAATATCAATACTGTGTTTGTGGAACTAATGGTCACTCTTTTTAAAACACTAAATACTCACTTCCTAATTACAGAGAAAAACTACATTTGAATAAAAATATATAAGCTATAAAATTAAACTAGCTGACTGTATAGTTTAGCAGCAAAAACAATATCTTGAAAAAAATATTTGGTGCACATTATACAATTTAATCATATTTATTCTGTTAACTATTTGTATTCTTGCAAAATACATTCATGAAAATAAGATAGAAATCGTGAGAAAAATAAAAGCTTCTAATAATCTTTCTGTGTGCAAAACTTTGATAATGTGAAATGCTTCAAACAGAGTGGCACAAAGCTCATATGCATATCCAGGGTACAGAATGGTACACTTGAAGTAGGGATGTAACGATATGAAAATTTCCTATCACGATTATAGTGACCAACATTATCACGGTTATCATTATTATCACGGTATTGTTAAAATGTGCTGGAGATGTTCAAAAAGTACTGACACATAAATCTTCACCAAGTTATATATTTAAAAATCAACAAACAACAAATAAAATGACTTTTTTGTTTGCATAATCACTAAAACAATAACATTACCAATGATGTTCGGATTTTAAATGACAACTTAAATGACAACAGTTTAATAGCATGTTCAAATATCTAATGTAAATATGTTCAAATAAAGCTTTGGAAAAAGTTTCATAAAAAGGTAAACCTCACATTTGGAGAATGACTGACAGCTGCTGCAGAAGGAAGATCAATTTCTGTAAACTTAAATTTAATAATGTAAATATAATTCTGTCCCTCACATTAAGATATGGAATGGCTTCAGATGATATAGGCTATACAGTGCATGAAAACCAAACTGGTGCTCTTCTGTTTCTTTTGGTGGATGACTCCCCCTTGTGCCGTATAAAAAGCACAATAATCAAATAATCGCGATTAGACGGTTATTTAATTATCGCGACAGGC
Organism: Sinocyclocheilus anshuiensis; assembly: GCF_001515605.1. Classification (NCBI taxonomy): domain Eukaryota; kingdom Metazoa; phylum Chordata; class Actinopteri; order Cypriniformes; family Cyprinidae; genus Sinocyclocheilus; species Sinocyclocheilus anshuiensis. The sequence goes on along the minus strand of NW_015558584.1, from coordinate 470,360 downwards.
CTACTAATGGGATCAGTAAAGCACAAATAAACTTTACGAAATCAATCCTGTGGTTGGTGGAAAACGTTATGTCCATTTTTTAAATTGGTAGGACCAAATTATCTGCACCTGCTGTTGAATAGGCCACTCCAGACATAGGTTTTTGTTAATGGGTGAAGATCCTCTTTAATGCCTCTTATGCCAGAGTCCATTATCTCTGAAGCATATTTTGATGGACTGTGATATCTTGAACTCCTCTGGGACCCATTACTTTTCAGTTGATTCTTATGAAATGATTTTTAATTAAGTGAAACCAGATTTAGTTTTAGATTTGTTTTTAATCAAAGAGAAAGTTTTTCATTTACTTTTTAAATTGTTGTTTTACATAATTTACTCTTTCAATTTTTCATTTGTTTCTCTGTCTACGTTTCTTCCAAGTTTTTTTTTTTGTCTGAATGATTCACATATAGTACATAACATTATGAACAATTTGTATCCTTCAAATGAAATGTAGTGTCTACTCTGAGTTCTCTTAGTTTAGTTGGTTTTGTATGTTTTAAAAACATTTGATTCAAGTTGCTTCAGTCTGTTTACATTGCAAAATTTTCAATGTCTTGCTTCAGCTTAACGCATCACCTCACAGCGCTCAGCCACTGTTTGACTCGACCCGGCATGTGTTGTCGTTTCTTTATTTTGGCCATCATCCTTCTCCACGCTGTAATGAGGTTGTCACAGAGTAAATTCCCGTCCTCCACGCAGCAGATGGATTCTGGCCCAGAGCAGCTGTTTCTGCTCAGCATGGAGAGGATTGCGCACACTGCGAAAATGACTTCACTTATGGTCTGTTTGGCCTGCGCAGAATAAAAGATTTATCCCCAGATGTACCTCCAAACCTGGACGTGTACCTGTGGGGTGAGACTGACTCATGACAAAATCCGTGTGTAAAAACGGTGGCATTCTTTCCTGTCCAACAGTTGTTGTGGTTATTTCGTTTTTTGTCACCGAAAACATATTGTTGTAGCAAATTGTTTGTTGATCTCTCCTTTAGTAATGGCTATGGCTAAAGTCATACAGGTATGCAATGACATGAAGATGAATAAATGTTAATAGAATTGCCATTTTTGAGTGAACAATCATTTTAATTAGACTGTAACAAAAGCATATGGTCATAAGGGTAAAAACTTGGTAGAAAATCTAATCTAAAGGTAATAAATGAAAAGTGTAAAACTAAATTACTACCAACTGTTTAAAGAAATCAATAACATCTTCTACATTAATGTTGAATATGTACTCCTTAAACTGTTCAATCCACATGGTCAGTCCAGCTAGACAAATGTTTTAGCTGGCTGAGCTCCAGCTTATTGTCAGACTCTGTTCCATGTTTTGTGTGTGTCCTGCTCCCCATGTGCCTTCCCATGCCCTTATTTGGTTAGTTTCCTGTTCCTCCCCTGATTAGTTAAGTTCGTTTGTCCCAGGTGTTTCCCTTGATGTTTCATTGCTCCCAGGTGTGTCTCGTCATCCCCTCCTCCTGTGTGTATAAAAAGTGTTCCCAGTCCTAAGTTCTCGGTCTGATGTTGAACGTCTTCCTGTGTTCGTCTCCCTTGGTTCCTTGGTGGTAATAAAGTCCTGTTAAACGTATTCTCCAGCGTCTCCTCGTGTGTGTGAACCGTGACACTTATTTATTATCATGCTTATACACCTACACAAATCCTTGATCATCTAATGTATATTTGTGTTTTGAGAGATTGACTGAACCATTTCCAGAGAGAGGTTTCCAGCTCTAACAGGATGGCTATTGAGTTTGGATGGGCTAAATTAGATTTTCAAATGTGCTTTTTACAAGCGCCAGCCGCACGCATTAATTGCTCACTGTAGAGTTGGCCTCTGCTGCCATGGCAACTGCTGTAGGCTCTATAGCCACACACAGCAGCGGCCCAGCTGCTTCTGTGGTGATGACACTGTCCCGTCTGTCTGCCCCATGTCACCATGGCGAGTCCATGCGTGCATCTCACTCATTACTGATAGTGTCGCTGTTAGCCAGAAGCGGGAACTGCCATCTTGGATATACTCATAAATCCCAACAGTTTGCATCCTACAGTTTTAAAGTCCACCATACATGGGCAACAAAGACAAAAAGATGCATGAGTGGATATGACTCACTTTGTGTTCTCTTCCTGCAGGCTAGCCAGCTTGGAGTGTACAGGGCCTTTGTGGATAATTACGAACTCGCCGTGGAGACCGCAGAGAAGTGCTGTCAAGCGAACACACAGTTCGCAGAGATCTCTGAGGTAATGCCTTATGGAGTGCTCAAGGTCTTGTTATTCTAATACGGGAACAGATACTTCTACCCAAAATCCCCAGCTTAGTTATTACCAAAGCAACCTAAGCTTCTGATTGGTTAGAAGGAATAGAATCCTGTAACATATTTGATACCAATACCAGTGAAATGTAATGATTCTTGTGACCAATTTTGATAACAGAGCAAAAAAAAAAAATTTTATATGGACAAAGTACCAGTATTTTTATCATCCCTAATTCAGGCTTATTGTGTTGGTTTAAAGTTAGAAAACAAGAAAGTGGAATTGTAGCCTCAACAGCTTCCAATCAGATTTACTGTGTCCTTGATGCATCCTGCCATCAAAGAGCAAGTAATTTCTAGCTTTTATGCGGGGCTTTACCTGCCGAACTCTTCCATGGGGTCACTCAGTGTGACTGATTACCCAGCGAGACCTGGATAGCAGATCTAAAAGTGGCGCTCAACGCTCTTCAGAGTTCAGCGGGAGATTTTATGCCTTGCTAAATGTTATAAAGAGAGGGTGTCTGGAATAAAATCTACATGATGATGCTCACCTCGTCCCACTTTATTCCCCCTACCAGCCGTTGTCATGCCAACTATTACTTCCCTTTACATTTTGGATATTGCTTCCTTCTAGCACGACCAAAAGCAAACATTAGGATAATTGTTTGTTCGCACTGGCGGGGGTGGACAATTTCTAGTGGGTTCTAGAGCGTATTGCCAACAGTGTAAACCTTGCAATAGGAAACATTTACTTAGTGCGTATGTAGATGAAATGTGACAGGCTAATTTATTAATTTAGTCTCTCCCGAAAGGAGTTATTTCATTATACAGAGAATAGAGGAGAGAGAAGTTGAATATACACCATAAAAGAATAAGTACAGTCAAGTATTTAACGGCAAGCTTTGTTTGTTTTTACATGTAATATTTGGACTATAGTGTGCTATTTACAAGTGTGATAAGCTGTAAGGTTGGCAAAACTGCTGGCTAGTGATGCCAAATTAGCCATTACTTTATTCATGACTGTGTAACAAGCTTCATGTGAACATAACCATCTACATAACAAGCTATCATTTGTTAGGAGAATATCTGTTGTAATATGGTGAAAATAGTTGTTCTGCAATAGTAATCTGATGTTCTTTATGAGATTACAGTTACCAGCCCTGCATGATGGTGTGCACTTAACAGGTTTATTGATCTTGAGTTTGTCTCTGATATCTCTGCAGAGTCTCAAGGTCAGGAGCACCAAGGAATGCAAGGACCTGACAGCCAAATACTCACTGGAAAGTAAGAAACAATAGGATTGCATTTATTGTTTTCACATGGTATTGCATTATGTGTTCATTATATTACCTGTAGTATTTTCATTGAGCTTAAGTGTTGCACATTTTGCTCTCAGCATGTAATGTCATTCCTTCTTTTAAATTCAGTTGCATAAAACCCATTGAGTGGGTGGATTAGATAAGGTTTCAAACATCGGCATTTGAGCCTGCAGTATGAAAGTGGCTCTTGTGAATAATCGCCCACTGTGTGTGTTCTCTTCTGTCTTGTCTTTGCCAGCTCTGCTCTATAAACCAGTGGACAGAGTGACCCGGAGCACACTTGTTTTACATGTGAGTCAACATTAGTTTATCATAATATTTTCTTTATGTGTTACTTAAATGTTTATGTTTATTGTTTGTACTATTGCTCATATTTAGGGTACGTTCCAAACGCCAGAGTGCCTTGTGAAGTTTACTTTCCATAGTGTTCAGCCGCATGTACTTATGCGTACTTAGTCCAAAGGGCACTGCAAACAATACAGGGAACAAATGTACATTGATATATCACTTCATAGGAAATGATGGAGCCGCCATATTGGGCGTTGCAGGTTCTCCCATTCATAGCAGTGCTAGTTCACTGACTTGGTGTATACTGTATATGGTCTTTGGTTTTGTATTGGTTTTGTACTAGTTTTGAACTTCTTATTCAAAAATGGCTTTGCATAAATCTGTTTTTGGTTGAATGTTTGTGTTTATTTTATACAGGATCTTCTGAAACACACACCTTCCAGTCACCCAGATTATCCCCTCCTGCAGGACGCCCTCCGCATCTCACAGAACTTCCTGTCCAGCATTAACGAAGAGAGCACGCCTCGCCGCCAGTCCATGACAGTGAAGAAGGGAGAGGTGAGTGCAGAAACCCCTCCTTCCTTCCATCTTACCCCTCTCTCATAAGTCCTCCATCTTGTTAATGAAGTAGTGTTTGTCAAAAACATATTTTTAAAGGGCACAGAAATTTCAAAATTCCAGGTTGCACATAGTGCAGGTGCCCTGAAGCCATCCAGCCAATGAGCTCCCATCAGGATGTACAGCCAGTCTTTCTATCCATCTCAGAGTCAGCCCACCCTCTGTTCTCCGCACAAACTATCCTTGGGCGACTCTGCCTTCTCTCTATTTCACACTAACATATACTCTCCATCTCCACAGAGGGTTTATGCTATAAATAAAACATCCTCTATTTGTTAGTGAACTCTTGCTGCATTTGAGTTGTTTGTTCTGAGATCTAGTGGGATTTATTTTTAATCATCTCTTCAGTATCTGCTTACTAATGCTCTTGAGTCATGATGATGTCATTCGTTAAAGGCGGTAAGAAAGCACATACCCTCGCTGACCCCGACCAAGAAGATCACCCTTCAAGAGATCTTGGGAAGATACATTTGGTTTTTCGACACAGAGACTCTCTGTGCCGCCCCTTTCATTCCAGCAATGTGGCCTCAGGAGAGTGGCAGATGAATTGTTGCTGTGTGATTGATGGCGAGCAGCACTTGCGTGTAATTTGCCTTAATGAGCCACCCCGCTCTGACTCGCAACTCATTGATTATTCATAAAAGTCCATCTTGTGTGGAGCAGGCTCTGCCTACTTCGAGTAAACGCTGAGGAGGAGTTTGCTACCACTCTCTACACCCCTCCCGCCTTACACCCTTGGGGCCAACTGATCAAATATTGATAGTGTGTGCATGAAAGAAACTCATGGAAATCAATGTTGTTGTGGAGCTTATTGTCTTTCAGTCCAGTCTAAGAAAACACAAGCCTTAGTTTGCCTTCCTTTTGTTTTAGAGTTTCTAGATGATTTAATAACCATGATTTCTTTATTTGCTAAGGCCTGCATCACTAATACTATTGCTCATACTACAAGGATTTAAAGAGACCATGATTATTAAACTTTGGCATGTAGCTCTGGCATCCGGCACTGTTTGTGGCTGACTTGAATTACACGGCCATGTCAACCATATATCAGCATTCTAAAAATTGCTTAGAACACCTTAGAAACTGTGTAGCTATATCCCACTCAAAAAAAAAAGGTATTTTTTAGCGAACAAAGACACATCATATAGCCTATTTGTTATCAGCCAGTATTACGGTTTTATTTTTTATTCATCAATATCAGTCAATTGGTCAGATTTGGATATTGGATGTATATATAAGCTGGTATTGGATGTTTAATTGTACATGCAACTACCTCCCCCCCTCTTTTTTTCCTTTTTATATTACCATATAACGCTCACTTAATGCAAATTTTTAAAAACATTTAAAAAAAATCATTCAGTAATGCTTTTAAATGTAATCTTTAGCAAATCTCAAACTTAATATCCATTTTTCGTACTGTACATTGTAATGTTGTGTTACCTAAATTATATAACTATGTATGTATAGTTTTTTTAGCCATTTATTGGTTTCCTGCTATAACAAAAATAATTACTGATTTATTGGTATCGGCTATAATTTTTATATCATTTTATCATTAGTACTTCTTGGGAAGGCCTAATGGTTAGAGAGTCTGACTCGTAATCCAAAGGTTGTGGGTTCGAGTCTCGTACCGGCAGGAATTGTAGGTAGGGGTAGTGAATGTACAGGGCTCTCTGCCACCTTCAATACCACGACTGAGGTGCCCTTGAGCAAGGCAACGAACCCCCAACTGCTCCCCGGGCGCCGCAGCAAAAATGGCTGCCCACTGCTCTGGTTGTGTGTTCACTGCTGTGTGTGTGCACTTTGGATGGGATAAATGCAGAGCACTAATTCCGAGTATGGGTTACCATACTTGGCCACGTATCACAATCATCATCACTTATTGTTTCATTCATTTGTTTCATTTAGTTATTCTAGAGATGCATCTAGCTTAAGCGGAGACGAGAGGTACAATATGGTGCCCTAAGCTTACTTCTTTGGTTGATGCCAATGAGCAATGATCTCATTATTTAAGAGCAACTTCAGAACTGATATCTGTGGGCAGCTAGAAGCATTAGCCTGATTGTTCAGGTCATGGTTGCGTTGGTTAGCTATCGGCTTCTAGTGTTACCCATGCTGGAAACTGGAGGTATGCGTGTGAGAGAGAGAAAAAAGATTCAGGGTGGCCCCAGAGGCCTGCACTAGCTGGGCCAAAGCCACTTAATTAAAATGCAAATGAACCTGCCGATTTCAGAAAGAAGCTTTCAGCGTCTACTATACACTCGCACAAAGCAATGTGTGATGGGCTTTGTATGTAGCTGCTGCACACGTGACATTGCAGAACATGTATGCACACACACTCATTCACAATGTAAATATGTATATGAAGTTTCTGCACTTTGCACAAAAGACACAAACACAAACACACAGAAGCAATCCAAATATGCTAATTCCTGAATATACACATCAAACATATGCATACACAACCAGATGACCTCGGGCTCGTCAAAGCCATCTGCTCTGTTCAAAAGACTATCACAAACGTTATGTACATCAACATACCACACACAGACTCATGTGATGAGCATTTTGCTTCTTACCTTTAGGGCACAGTCTGTTGAGAGGAAATTTAAGCACATAAAAATGTACTTTATTCTTTATGAACAATGTAACACTGTCAGGGATATGCTCATAATACTAATAAAATAAATATTCATATACAAAATAATTTTAAGTAGTATGTTATGTTAAGAAGGCTAAAAATGTACAACCCAGAGGGGTTTCTGTCTTTACCACACAAACTGTTTGAGCCGCTCAGTGTGTTTAATTTGCAGTGGTTTCAGTCTGTTTGTAGTGTGTGATTATGAGATATTGCTATTGCCATGTTTGTACTGGAGGCAAACTGTTGGAAAATGTCACCTGATGTGCTGACTGGTAAGATATTGGTATAGATTTGCAAACAGTGTACAGTACAGTACAAGTGTTTGCAGAAGAAATTAGTTTTTGGACGTGCGTGTATGTGTGTGTGTGTGTGTGTGTGTGCGTGCGTGCGTGCGTGCGTGCGTGCGTGCGTGCGTGCGTGCGTGCCTGTGTCTTGCAGGGTAAAGAAGAAAGAGAGAGGGAGAGAGGCTTTACATTTCACCTATAGTGAGATTGTTCTGGAAATGCCAGTCATGTGAATGCTGATATATAGTGCTTTTTGAAAGAAACAGAGTTTAGTGTCTGCTGTTGGGTGTATGTTTTTATTGTATTGTTTGTTGAATAGAAAGTATAAGGGAGTGAACAGCTCATTAAAGGGTTAGTTCACCCAAAAATGAAAATTAGCCCATA
>NW_015558584.1:445357-462204 GCF_001515605.1 Sinocyclocheilus anshuiensis | reverse complement strand
ACCTAGGATGACTTGAGGGTGAGTAATTTATGGGCTAATTTTCATTTTTGGGTGAACTAACCCTTTAAGTAAAGTAAACAGTTCGCTGGCCTTTTAGAGATACAGTGATCTTTGTGCACTGTTTTAGTCTGAGGTTAAGATAATATTTTTGCACTACCCCTGTGCAAATAAAATAAAATAATACACATGAACATCAAAATAACAATAATAATAATGAAATAATAAACGTCAATAATTACTTTTTACCATGATTATATATATATATATATTTTTATAAATTACATATTTTCACTATAATAATAATTATAACGATAGTTATTATAATTTTTTCACATTTAGATTACTATCTAATGCTCACTCAAAGCAAATTTTTAAAAACCCAAATCATTCAATAATGATTTGAAATGTAATCTTTAGCAAACCTCAAAAATGAATATCCATTTTTCATACTATACATTGTAATATTGAGATGCCTAAATTACCTTGTAGCATTTAAAACTATTTATTTATTTATTTATTTTTATTTACCCGTAATAGTATTTTTTTAGCCATTTATTGGTTTTCTGCCATATCATAAAAGAATTACTGCTAACTGATCAGTGGTCAATTATACAATTTAGTGGTCATTATATAAAAATATTTGACCATAGAATATCCCTAGAATAAAGCTCTCTACTGTTTATACCAACCCCTGGAGGGCTGAGTGAATTACCATTGGGACAAGAATCATAAATATGTACAGAGTGCGTCATCTTCCCTTTTGTTAATAGCTTGTGGCAAATTGAGATCTGCGTAGGTTCCTTCACTCACAGTGATGTCACCAGACACTGTTGTTTTCTGTAAACATGTCGCCCTCCCTTCTTTTTCCTTTTTTCTCTTTAGAAGAGTTCAGCAAGCAAGTTTTAGATAACCTCTTTGGAAGTGGTATGCACTTCCTGCCTGATTCCCCTTTTAAACAGGGCCAATATAATCTTGGTGGTGTGGGAGCATTTGGGAACATTGTGTTTCCCAGGATCCCATTTCAGTATTGCTGAGTGTGATCTTTTGAGCACAAACAGCTCTCTGAGTCTCTGCATTCACTACTGGATTCATCTATCCTATTTTAAGACAATAACCATCTACTTACAGAAGACCCCGCACATTAATTACTGAGCTGAGGAGAAATGGGCACCGTTAACCGCTGATTGAACTGTTTGCATTGACTAAACGATGTAATTGCTCTTCCTTTTGGTAGAGATGTGGAGAGAGGCTCTTTTCTCTGCCAATGCACTTCTGAATGCAGAAAATGGAGCCATGTGGAATAGGAATCTCATTTTTGGCAGTGCCATAAGCTGAAATCAAGCCATTACACTTTGTTCTGGAAATGCAATGACGCACAACATGGCTGGCATGCTGGGAGTTTTGGAATGAGTATCCGTTGACTCTTCCATCTCTTCTGTGTCCCCTGCTGCAGACAGCACATCACACACAGAGTGCTGGGAAATTCACTCAAGCGTCCAATGATACATTTTTTGATGAGTCAACGGCAGTGATGTTGTTGCATCAAAAATGAGTGGTCTTTGAATGTGGAGGTGAGTGGAGCCAGGTTAGAGCGTCTCATTGGATGAGATGCTTGTGATATCATCTTTTGTTTCCCCACTGCAGAGGTGAGGTGTTTCTGTGAGAGCACTGATGCGTGACGTGGCAGGGGGCCGTGTTAAGCGCAAATGTGCATGTTTTCACGTATTAACCATTGCTTAGGCTCGCGGGACTATCACTTACCATATGATCTGTGGACAGGAGTTACCTGTTTCAAAATGTCCTTCCAATTTTCTCATATCATAAACACAAAGACTCATCAAACACCAGCTTACTGCTCTTTTTTGACAGTTGATTTTTGGAAATAGAGTAGGACTGCCCCCTAGTGGCAGTTCTCACCAACATGTCAAAATTTTTCTATTTGACAGTATTACAGCATTTGTGTGCGTATGTATGTATATATAAAATTCTTTTTTTTTTTTTTTTTTACTTTAAGTTGTTTTTAAAGCTATGTCTGAACTGAAAATTGACTACAATGTTTTTCTGTGTGACAGAACCGTCAGCTGTTGAAGGATGGCTTCATGGTGGAGCTCGTTGAAGGGGCTCGGAAACTACGCCATGTTTTTCTCTTTACTGACCTCCTGCTCTGTGCCAAACTGAAGAAACAGATTGGAGGGTGGGGAAAATCTCTGTTTTCTCTCTCCCATCTACTCCTTTCATTTCTATCTTTCTATAATTCTGTCTGCTCTGTCATCTCACTCTCTTCCCATTTTTAATAATGGATCAGTTCTACTCGTATTTACCAAATAGGTATTGTTGAGTCAGATACATTGGTATTATTTTCACAACCTGAGCCTAACACCCTGGCTCTTCAGACCTGTGGGCCCAGTCTGCACCAACATCAGTGCTCTATAATCAGATTTCAGGATGTATTTTTGCCTGGATATTAAATTATTTTCCCCATCACCCCATTTCCCCCTTGTGCTGTCTGTCTGCAGTAAGAGCCAGCAGTATGACTCCAAGTGGTACATTCCTCTCTCGGACCTCACTTTCCAAACGGCAGAAGATTCTGAGCCCCTGCCTATCCCACAAGTCCCTGATGAGGAGCTGGATGCCATTAAGATCAAAATCTCGTCCCTGAGGAGTGACATCCAGAGAGAGAGGGTACAGGATATTTTAGGAAACTTTTCACTCAAATTATCGTGCTGATGATATAATTTGTAATCATTTTTATGAAACTAGAAAAATTGTGGAAAAAAGTGTTCTCAGATTTATAGACCCCATTGTATGTATTAATAGTTCTATATTCATATGTATAAAAAGATTAACATTTTTAAAAAAATTCTGTTCTTTAAACTTTATATTTATCTAAGAAAAAATCTAAGAAAAATGCATCTCAGTTTGACCACAAAAAAAATTAAAAATATTAGGTAACACCGCTTTTTTCAACATTGATAGCTTTGCCATTACAGGAAGAATTTTCATTTTAAAATAAATTGAAAAAAATATAATATATTGTTAAAACAGCTATTTTAAACTGTAATAATATTTCACAGTATTACTGTTTTTACAGTTTTTGATCAAATAAATTCAGCCTTGGTGAGCATAAGAGACTTCTTTTAAATACAAAAAAACTTTTACCAAAACTTCTGAAATAGTGTATATTTGACTGTAAAAAGCTGTGTCTCAAAACCTTCTGACTTAGACATAATTTTCTGGGCAATATACATGCATTCAGAAGTTCATGAGACAGCTTACTCGATTTTAAGATTATTTTTTTGCTTGTTGCCTCAACAGAGGGCCAACAAAGGGTCAAAGGTTATGGAGAGACTGAAAAAGAAGCTGTCGGAACAGGAATCGCTACTGCTGCTGAACTCTCCTAACATGCCCCTCAGAGTACACAACCGCAATGGAAAGGTAAGAGCCAGTGATTCACAGCCTTCTGTCCTAGCTGATTTTCATCCTCACACTCCTTTTCAACATTCCTGCTCATGCTCACAGTCCATGTCGGTTATGCATTTCAGAGCTACATGTTTCTGATCTCATCGGACTATGAGCGTGCCGAATGGAAGGAAGTGATCCGAGAACAGCAAAAGAAATGTGAGTGGCATTGTCACTGAAATCAGCAATGAATCAGGTGATAGTTTTTTTTTTTCAACTGAACACTTGCTCATTTTGCAGGCTTTAAGACCTTCAGCCTGACATCCATGGAGCTCCAGATGCTCACCAACTCATGTCTCAAACTCCAGACGGTCCATCAATTACCCCTCACTGTCAATAAAGAGGGTAAGAAAGTTGCACAGGTCTTAAAGATAATATGAAATCAAAACTGTTTACAATCTTATTAGATTTTCCTGGATTTCTTAGGCATGATTCTTCAGTGCACAAAAAAGGGTTAAATCAAAATAAATTGATAATAAAAAAAACCTCAATAAATTTTTCCACATCTTAAAACAACCTTTTCTTTTCAATAATGTCATGTCTTATCCATAGCAATCTAATCAAATTACAGAGAAAAATCCAGAGAATATTATTTTTATTTAATAATAATATTTAATAATATTTCTTTATTATTATTGTGAATCTGTTGTATTGTATTTTAATATTTCTTTTTTTTAATTCTAGACATGTTTTGAACAGTTTCTCTACTTTTTTCTCCACCTATAGAGGATGAGTCTACTGGACTGTACGGATTCTTGAATGTAATTGTCCATTCTGCCTCTGGACTTAAACAGAGCTTAAGTATGTGTCTCTTTCCTTCTTCCTCTCTGTGCTCATCAAAGGTCATGTACACATTTACTTAGCCTGTCCTAACACCCTGTAAAGAGCCAGTATCTTACAGATCCTCTTACCCCTTCCTCTCTTTAGATCTGTATTGCACATTAGAGGTGGACTCCTTTGGCATCTTTGTGAATAAAGCCAAAACAAGAGTGTACAGATACACCACAGAACCCAAGTGGAATGAGGTAATCCCATGTGCCCGTCCCTGTCTATACACCATCAATACCAAAAGACCTGCCTGCTGAAATACTCTTGAGGCATTAATTCTTAATTAAGAGCAGCAGAAGCGAGTCCATGTGGAATATGAAGGCCTTCTGGACAAATTATATTACATTTTAATTAAGAGCAATTACCATCCCCAAAGTTGGGGCGGGGGGGCGGGCGAGACGAGGAAATGAGGCATGACAGGTGTTAAGTCTGGTCAAAAGTACCCTTAGACTGTTTTGTGAAGCAAATTCAGAAGTTTTTCTGGGTAGTCTCTGTGTTTTATTATTAATAATAATGTTGTTATTATTATTCTTTTTAAATTATTCTCCCAAAAAGATGTTCTCAGGGTAGCTATGTATATGTTTGTTATGTATATTTGTTTTATATGTTCTGGGTAATGTAGTTCTTCTGGGTAATGTAGTTCTTCTGTATTGTTTCTGCCTCAGGAGTTTGAGATTGAGTTGGAGGGCTCCCAGACATTACGTCTACTGTGTTATGAGAAAAGCTACAACAAAGCTAAGATGAACAAGGAGGATGGAGAGAGCACTGATAGAATTATGGGCAAAGGACGAATCGCGGTATGATCTTCACTGAAAAACATGAGAAAAGCTACAACAAAGCTAAGATGAACAAGGAGGCTGGAGAGAGCACTGATAGAATTATGGGCAAAGGACGAATCGCGGTATGATCTTCACTGAAAAAACACTAACAAATTTGAAAGTGTTATTTTAGTATTACTGTTAATATTCTGAAATGGCTTTTTTATATTTTTAGTTCTCATTAGTTTAGGTTTTATTAATTTTATGTGCTTTTTGTCACCTTCATTAATTTTTCTTATATTTATATTTATTTTATTTTAGTTTTAGTAATTATAGTATTTCAACAGTACTATTTTATTTAAATTTATTGCTAAGGCAAAATTTGTAATTTTCATTTAAGTTTTTCATTTAGTATTTATATTTTATTTCAGCACGTTGCAATTAGTGAAAACGATTTTTAATAGTTTTAGTTTTAGTTAAAAGTAACAACACTGGTTGGAACCACCCGGGCTCTTGCTATAAAAATTTCAACCAGAAATGGAGTATAATGATATGAGAATGGTCGACGAGTCATCCGTCAATCCCACTAGTCAATTAGTGATTTTTTGTTTTAGTTATTTTTCATCTTAATTGGCATCTATAAATTGATAAAATGTCTCAATTTTTCCTTGTTGACTTGACTCTAAACTAGGCTATTTATACAAGACTTATTAATGATTCACACAACCCACTTACTAGTCATTACAAACCCCTACTGGTTAACAGGTTGTGCGAGTTGTGAGCATAAATTTGCTTGGCTCATGTGAACTATTGTGAGCTAAGTGTCATTCTCCATCTGGGCCCTCAGTGAGTCCGGTCAAAGGTATATCTGCTCTTATGAGAGACACAGTCCCAAATGGGGACTGGCCTTTATACTCCAGACATTTAATCTGCTTTTTAATAGGTAGGTTGTTATTCACTATGCCCTGGCTTTTTAGGCATCAAATCATCTATAATTCATGTGTCTTGTCTGAAAATGTCACACTCAAAACAACGTTAGATCAGCTGACCTATCAGTCCCCTCCCTAGAGAGTTTTGTGGGGTCTCTTGCCTCACAAATGATTGCTTGTAATTCTAGGTTTGGATGCTTTTAGTTTCAAAGCGTCGGTTGGTGTATCGTGGGGGAAGGGGGAGGGATTAGGGGGCTGTGCTATGATCCCTCTGTAGTCCTGAAAGCAGACTTGTTTTAGACGAGGCCCCCCATCAGCCAGCTGTGACTTTGGAAAGCTCTGCCCTAGTCCCTAAATGCATTATTGTTGGGATCATCTTTCTTTTGTGTATTTAAGTAATGTGGTCTTTGTAAAATCAAATAATTTTCTTATTAAACAATATAATGATTTATTGCTTTGCTATTTAGTAGGGATGCTCCGATCAGGTTCAGATCAGGTTCAGATCACCGATTTCTTGTCATGGTGATCGACCACGCATCATGTACGTCGTCACGCGTTGACGTCATCAAATTGCGATCGGTTCCTGAGATCGGCCAAGTTGATGAGTACCGATCGAGTCATAAAATATGATTATCGGCCGATACTGATCTCCAGCCGATCGATCGGAGCATCCCTACTATTTGGTTTTAAGTTCTCCTTAGTCCTAAGTGCACTTTCCAGTGGTCTGCCAACAAATTAACTTTCTAAATAAATCTGGACTGCTCTGCTATTGGAAATATAATAGGTAGATTCAAAGACATAAATATGAAAGTGTTTTTTTCTTTCAATTTTCAATTATTATTTTCAATAAAGTTTATAGTTAATTTAGTTTTTTGTTTTATTTTAAAACTGCTATTTTGAATTCATTAGTCAATTTAGTTTTATATTTTCATTTTAGAATTTTAGGGCTCGTTATGTGTTAACTAATATTATTTAAATGCGTTAAATGCTGTCACATTTCTTACAGGCATTGCCATCTAGTGTATCACTATATGATGCCATTTTTTTCATGTTTAATGTATTGAATGTGTAAAATTCAGGGTCTAACTAAAATGTATCTTTTTTTTTTTTATCATGAAAAAAATGTTTAATTAATTTCGTTTTTGATAAATTGTAAATGTATAATATTTAAAATATCAAAAAAAAAAAGAAAATTTTTGTAAATGATAACAGTACTGCATGGCAGCAGAGTAAACCTTTAAGAGATCCTCTGATTGGTGCACTGGACGTTAGTGGCTGTGTATGGGTTGGGGCAGGGCAGCTTACTCAGACTAAGGTAAGTCAAGGGATCATCTAATACGAGCTGGAGGTGCAGAAATAGAAAGTTACACACTTACAAAAGGAAACAGTGTCGAGACGGTAAAGAAGGAAATACGATACTTAAGTGAACAGCAGTAGATTTTGGGATTCTCAGAGAATCTGGATGAATCATTAATATCAGCATTTGCAGTGTACAGAGTAATTGGATCTCTGTAGCTCAACACTTGCACCGGACCGAGGATTTATTATTGTTAAAATAGCTACTTAAACACTTCATCTGATATTGAAGACCCTGGATCTGGAGCAGCCATGAATCTTTTTAGAACATTATATAACCCGTAAGGATCTACAAGATCCATATCACACTACATCCTAAGGGATTTCCAGTTCCAGCTGAAGATCTCTGCTCAGTTTTTGCACAGTCGTAGATACGAAGGAGATGAGTGAAGAGTGGTTAGGACTGGGTGAGGAGCGCAGGAGCTGCTCTCCACCCATTGAGGACTGTGATGTGGGGCTGGTGAAGGGTTTGGCGGTAGATATTTCCACGCAAACTGCCCCGGCAGGCAAAGGAACAAGGTTATGGGGCCTTGTACAAAATGTCTTGCACAGAAGAAAGGTAAAGTGAGGGAAAAAATGGCATGAAGTTGTTTATATTGAAAGTGAACAGTTTAAGTCACTTGCCAGTTTAACAGTTGTGAATGGGTAACTGGTTAAGTAGTGACAGCAGTGTCTTGCAGTGTGACATGCAATACTTCAAAATATTTTTATTTTTTTTCTTATTTTATATATATTTATATATAATATGTATATATTATAATTTTTTTTATAATTCTTTCCACTCATGTCATTATTCTACTTTACTCCGAGATGTTGCATATAAAAATATATGTTAATAGTAAAGGTTCATTAATATTGCATTTTTGTGTGTGTGGGTGGGTTTTCCTATGCCAGTGGAGCTCTAATGACCTAAGCTGGCATTGGTGGCCAAAGCCCCAGTTCTCACTCTTTCTCTCTCCCTGCCCCGTTGACATACAGGTTGTAATGACTGAGATGATGAGATTAGATAGCAGAGCAGGATCAGGCCTTACATGAGACCATATGGAGATTAGGCCCAGATGAGGGAAAGGAACACGCTGAACTTGGCCCACTCCAGATGGCCCCACGTTTGCTTAGAGGGGTCAGAGAAATTGGTTGGTGATGTGCAAAACTGCTGTATAAGGAGAAGTGGCAGTATGAAAAATGTTCACATCACTACAAGCCCTTCATAGCATCGGTGGTGTTGGATGAAGACATGTGTAGCCAATCCAAAAGTCCTCTAGATCTCAGCAAAGACAAATGTTATGTGTCTGTGTTGGAAATCCCATTGTATTTTATATGTCTTTTTCTTGTTTTGTTTTTTTTTATCCAGTTGGATCCTCAGATGCTCCAGGGTAAAGACTGGCAGAGAACAGTCATACCTGTGAATGGGGTAAGTGCATTCACATCTGCTCCTCTGCTGTAATCCTACCATCCAAAACTCTAATTACTAATTGTACACCTTTTTCTGAAGATTGAGGTGAAGATATCCATGAAGTTCACCAGCCGTGAGTTCAGCCTGAAGAGAATGCCCTCACGGAAGCCCATGGGTGTGTTTGGAGTAAATCTCTCCACGGTGACAAAGTGAGTCAGCACACATTTTATATGAGGATAGACATACACTAGATAATTATTTGGTCTTTCTTATAAAAAGGAGTTTAAACCGCACACATTTTGATACTGTAAGTTATCGTGCTTTTTCAGGGATTCATTGTGTTAAAGAAAATTAGAATATACAGTACAGAAAATAGTATAGAAAATAGTAAATAATATAGAATTCTATTAAAATAGGCTTCATAGAATTCTGCCCTTTCTGTGCAGTGTTTGTGTTCAGATTTGATTGACAGTAACGAGGATTGCCTCAAAGCGCAAGCTCCCGAGCGCTTTGGAAAGGAGAAAGTGGCGCGGCTGACGTTTTCCCACACGTTTTTAGGCGCAACATGTGAACGGTCCCAAAGTCTGTCTACACTGGACGCAACAATTATTTGAACTGTGTGTGAGTGCGTCAAAAATAGAACGCGGCATCAGTTTACTGTCGGGTGTTTATTGCGCCGCGCCACATCCAGTGTAGACAGCATCACTGATTATAATGGGTTCATTGTATTTTATTGCTTCGCGCCGCATCGCTCGCGTCCAGTGTAGACAGTGAGAGCCACGCAGATGCACGTGTACACTGAATTCTGCTCACTTCTGCGTCTATTTGTGCCTGAAATACTGTGCTCTGCCAAGTATCCTTGTAAACACAGATCACAGATGCTTATGGCTTAGGTGAAAGGAAACAATTAAGAAAGAAAATGGATGTGTGTGGCAGTATATTGGTTTACAGCAGTTTAATGTTCCTGAGGCTTTCTGTGTCATGAATGTTAATCAAACAACAAAACAAAGAAAAATCACTTTTGTAGCTTTAACACAGATTTTATTAGATTTAATTTATACAGTGAAGACTATGCAGTGTTATTTTACATTTGATTATTCAATTTCTATACCTGAATACTGTTAGAATTACCTGAAAAATATATTATTTAATTTGTATCTTTGTTCTGTTATATTTATCTATACTTGTAATTTGTTTATTTCCTATGCTGATTTACTCGCCAACAAAAACTGAAAAAAAAATTTTTTCAAAATAAACTATTCAAGTTATGTGTTGATTTTTTTTTTCACATCGCAATATATATCGCAGAAAAATTAAATATCGCAATTTGAATTTTTTCCAATATCGTGCGGCCCTAATTAATACTTTTATTCAGGAAAGATGCAGTAAATTCATTATAGAAGCCTGAAAAATGTATTATGGTTTCCACAAAAATATTAAGCAGCACAACTGCTTTTTTTAACATTAATAATAATAAGAAATGTTTCTTGAGCACCAAATCAGCATATTAGAATGATTTCTGGAGGATCATGGTACACTGAAGACTGGATTAATGGCTGCTGAAAATTCAGCTTTGCCATCTCAGGAATAAATAACATTTTAAATTATATTAAATAAATAAAAAACGATTATTTTAAAATTATAATAATATTTAACCATATTACTGTTTTTACTGTAATTGTTATCAAATAAATGCAGCCTTAGTGAGCATAATGGTAGTGTTATGTATTTAATGATAACGGTAATATATTTGATAATGTAATATAAATGTAATATTTTTAATGTATGTGAACACAAAGAGTAATGGTAGATTTAAGATTATATGCTTAAAATTACAAATTTAAAATTTTGGGTTTTTGTTTATCCTATTTTGACTGAATGCAAGTAAAAAAAATGTGTAGTCCTTGTTTCTGTCTCATCATCGTTAAAATCATATAGCTGGTCTTGTGATACTGGTATTATTTCTTGTCTCAGACTGGAACGCTCTAAAGTGCCGTACATCGTCAGACAGTGTCTAGAGGAGATCGAGAGAAGAGGAATGGAGGAAGTGGGCATCTACCGTGTCTCAGGAGTGGCCACTGACATTCAGGCACTTAAGACTGCCTTTGACACCAGTGAGTGTCCATCAAACCTGTGTTTTTTTTACATAATGACAGACAGATCCAGTCAGCCAGTTTAGTTGTTGATCTCTCTCTGTGTCTCTCTGTAACAGATAATAAAGACGTGTCAGTAATGATGAGTGAGATGGATGTGAACGCCATTGCCGGAACGCTGAAGCTGTACTTCAGGGAGCTTCCTGAGCCCCTGTTCACTGACGAGCTCTACCCTAACTTTGCAGGAGGCATTGGTGTGTCAGTTGTTTTTACTTGGAAAACACATTGCTAAGTATTGAGCAGACTTGGCTTTCTGAAGGTATAATTATGTTGATTATGTCCTCGTTTCTCTGCAGCTCTTTCAGACAGCGTAGCAAAGGAGAGCTGTATGCTGAACCTCCTGCTTTCTCTACCAGAGCCCAACCTGGTCACCTTCCTCTTCCTGCTGGATCATCTCAAGAGGTAGACAAGATGCTGATGACTTTGACAATGTTCTAAGAGACTTAACAACAAGATCAAAATCCATTGTTTCTGGAACTTTCATATGAAGAAATCATAGCTGTATGAATTTAGGGGAAGGGTTAAAGATAGGCTTAGGGTTAAGGCTATGATTGGCTGATAGAAACGTTTCTGAAACATGGTCTGATCGAATGGTGCTTCTATGTTTACATGAACTTTTGTTTCAATCGGACTGAATTCATTCAGATTGAGGAGTTTACATGAATGCTAAATAAAGTGATCCGGTTGATGTGCGCGTTTATACGTCACAAGCTTTGACATGCGCACACTGCACGAATATAGTGTGTTTCCCACTGTTTGCGCATAATAATCATTCTCCTACACTCTTTCTTTATTTGTTTTAAACAGCAGAATGAATATTTATCAATTTCTTGTCATAATATGGTGACCATGAACATATAAACCGCTGTGCCGTGCTGCTTATATTTATCGTGCAGTAAAATGCCCCTCCCTGCGCCCAAAACCAGTCGTTTGGGATGAGAATCCAAAACAAGGACTGGTGGGAGGTTGTCCTGCTCCACTTCACAGATACTGAGTGAAAGGAGTTTTATAATGACGGGACACTCATTAATACAACACTGTATTCAACAGAAAGAACAGCTTGTTCCACGTGTCATATGTCATGCTATTTCTGCATCATTGCACATGTGCAGTACTTTCAAGTTTCAATTTTCAATCCGATCGAGTGTTTACATGCACTCTCAATCGTATTAGAAAAGGAATAAACCACCCCTTTAAATATGATCAAAATTGTATTCGGATCGAGCTCAGTCGGATCGCTTAAGGTGTTTATGTGAAGGCTTTTCAGTCCGATTGAGCCGTCAATCCGATTACTAATGGATTATTTGGGTGCATGTAAACGTAGAGTGCTGCTGGCTTCATGATCAAAAAGTTTAGTTGGTGAATCTCACCATGAACAGATTTCTTTATTTTTTTAATTCAGTGCCACCAAACTGTACAAATATTATGTATATAAATTATTTGAATTTTTTTTTTAATTGGAGGTAGAAAAATGTAATTAATTGTAATTAAATTAAATTTAAGTTTCATAATAGCAAACTGGATGCATTCATACACTGATCATCTCTCTTTCCTCTCTTCCTGCTCTTTCTCTTTTTGTTTCTAGGGTTGCAGAAAAGGAGAGCGTAAACAAGATGTCTCTTCACAATCTGGCCACCGTGTTTGGCCCAACCCTGCTACGACCTTCTGAGAAGGACAGTAAAATCCCCACTAACCCTACACAGCCTATCACAATGGGGGACAGCTGGTCACTGGAAGTCATGTCACAGGTACACTCAGACCTATTTTCAGCATGGACCATAAGGAAAACCACGATTAATTGACTATTTACAATTTAAGGACTGTGGACATGATGTCAAGCACCATTGAAAATCATTTAAATGTGTCTCTGTTTGTAAAAACAATGGAAAACACATTTACAGTAATGCACTTATGTTTTATCCATTACACGTCTCCTGATATGTGCATAATTCTGTCTTCTTTGGTTCTGTAGGTGCAAGTTTTGCTTTATTTCCTTCAGCTGGAGACCATCCCGACGCCAGACAGTAAGAGACAGAGTATCCTGTTTTCCACAGAGGTGTAAAGGAATCCTTATTCCCATTGTAAGTCTTACACCAGTGGGAGAGAGAGTAAGCAAGCATGTCCACCCACTGGGTATTACGGACACTGGAATGCACAAGAGCAACTCCTCCTGGGCAAAAGCAGGATTGCTTCGCCTTTCGCGCTTTTTTCTAGCTGTTGCCACTAGGGGGCAACACAGCCCCTTTAAACATTGAAGAACTCGACTTACTCTGAGCACATCTTGAATATTACTGAACTCTCCATGTAAACCGCCAATTTTCCTCTGAACATCAGTGGCCGTTCAGCACCTTCGCTTTTCATTTTGTGACTCCTCAGATCCCTGAGCATGCTCTTGTGTCTGGTCTTTCATATCAGCTGGTGACAGTGAATTCTGTCTCTTCTGGCTTTTTTGTGTTTGTCCTAATTTCGCCTGTCCCCACTGGTCACTGATGCTCTTTCTGTGCTGCTACAATTGAGTATCCAGCTCCAAACCGTTCCAGATTTAGGGTCCTTTTATATGATAGATAATTACATGGCAGTTCAAAGTAGTTCTTATTACAGACTCTTTAAAGGTCAAATGGATAGCTTCTGTTAGTGTATGTCAATCATTTAAATGACTTAATTTAAAATGATTTCTTTGTAGAAGATGGTGTTTGGTTCAGCTATTGTCAGTCTTGATGTGATTCTAATTTAAGATAACATTGAGAAACAAACATAAAATTGAGAAAAATATTGCTAATATTAAATTTTTTTTGGCCCATACCTCTCTGTCAAGCAATATTTAAGCATTCATGAGTGTGTTTAAAAACATATGATACATGTTTCATTATGCTTTCGTAGTCAAGATTTTTTTCCCCTCATATTTTGGGAGAGAGATGATCTTTCATAAAGTTCTAAGTACATTCAATATATTTTTCTTTATTCTGATTTTTTATGTAATATAGAATAATTAATATTTATTTGGGCACAGATATCAACATCAGTGTCTTTTCAAAGTACGTCTATGTTTATCAGTAACTTATCCGTGTTACGAAGTACTGTAGATTCCTTACATATCCTCTTATTTTCCTGTCTTTTTGAATCTGATAGCACACCACATTAACGTTTCCCCTGCCATATATCTAGTGTTGAGAGATGACCAAATGGAGAGGTTTTTAGCTTGCATTAGCTTTAAACTCTACCCTGTCATTCACATCCGCTCTCTCTCTAGCTGCACAGCACACTGTGGTTTATGTCTCGCTGAGAACCATACAGCAGTGCCTCTCTGTCTCACCGTAAGACATTAAGGTAAAAAAACAACAACAACGCTGCATATAGCACAATCTGTTATCCTTGAATCCTGTCAGATGGTTTAATGAAGGAAGGGCTAATAATGGATGCAGTACATGAACAGTACAGGTATTGTCTTTATAGCAATTCTGTTAATTATATCAGTAAAAATGAATGCTCTTAAGTTTATTATTTGAGTTAAAGGTGCTTTAGTTACTTCATTTAACATGCAGGCATGTTTTTGATTTAAAAGTGTTTTTAATGTTTGTTTTTTTTAAGTTTGATAAGTGTTTGTGCATTTGAGATGTAACGTTATACCAAATTCTGGCTACTGTAGAAGGATTTTGAAGACTGTCATACATACAAAAAGGGGTGCAGCGATTGAAAAGGAATTTCGGTTAATCCACCATCTAAAGTATTTTTTCATTAAGGTGTGTAGTCAAGGTGCGTCTGAGACTTTTCATCTTGTCTGTCCTCTTTCTTGATTGTCGGCACTAAATGTACATTTCCTGTATCTTGCACCTGTCCGAACTGAATTCAGCATCACATGTGGGTTTCTTCTAGAGATATCCCTGTCTTTTGTAATATAAAACTCTTGACAAAAATCAAACTGTGATCTATTGCTATCAGAAGGCATTAGGTGATTCAAAGCATTCCCGTTGTGTTAATTGCTTATTTAATGTGCTTTTTTTTTTAATTGTTGAATGTTACTGGGTTTGGAATACTGGATATAAGCTCCAGTTCAATGAGCATTCCCGTTGTGTTAATTGCTTATTTAATGTGCTTTTTTTTTAAATTGTTGAATGTTACTGGGTTTGGAATACTGGATATAAGCTCCAGTTCAATAGGAGTGATACAGCGCATGATGTTTGAGAAGCGATTTCTTTGCACTGCACATAGTTTAAAGACTATTGTGATAAACGTAATGAGATTGTATCACACAGTTGGAAACGTCTACAAGCAAATTCATCATCTTCTGCAGTCTGAAAACTTTCATTTTACATTATAACCAGATTTATTTTTATCCACAAAGTATAACAGTTTTGAAGTGATTGGTCATGAAAGCACTGCAAGGGTCCATCTGCGTCATCCATTGTAATGTTATGATGATTTATGTTGAAACCTTGCCTTTAAACACATGAAGACATGCTGGACAGCCTATGGATGCTCTCCCTTTTTCCTCTTAAGGTTTTTGTCACTATTTATTCTTGCTAATATCTTAATGTTCTGGTTATAGGACTGTACAAATAGATACTGAATTCTGCAGACTGAAACGTTTGGAAGGCATTTGCGGCCTATGTTTATACACAAAATGTTGAATAAAACCTGTATATGAATACCTGCTGTTTCATGGTGTGTTTTTTTCTAAAACTATTGAGATTGTATCACACGGTGAGAAAAATATTTTACACATTCTGGATACGATAGTAGTTTGATTTAATAATTTACTTTTTTGTGCATGTTTATGGAAGAACATGCTTTGAAACGTTATGCATCTATGTCTCCACATGGGGGCAGCACAGCTTTGTGCAGGGTTGTGTGCTTACAGTAAGTTTAATTTATTTGTTTTTTATTTATTATGTATTATCATTTATCATTTTTTGGGGAAGACCATGTTTAATATGTGACTGAAATACCTGTCTTGAGAAAAAAACAATCGATTAATAGCAGACGAGTGGCAGAGGTAATCTTGATATTGTTCATTCTACTCGTTTGACGAACTGCTTTTTGCATACAGCATAAGGAAACGCGCGCGTTTCGACAACAGTGCCGTCAATTTGGCAAATTCTCCCTCTCCCTTTTCTCCCCCTTCTTCCTCTTTTTCGTATTTAGCCTTTATTGCATATTTCTCGTGATGTTTACCTCAGTGACGTTAAAAAGTCTCTATAAAGACGTTTTCATAAATGTTTACATGTTAGATGTTGTCTAATATAGCACTGTTCAGTAAAGATTAAGTGAAAAACACTTTCAGATCACGAGTATTCAAAAACAACACTAACGTTATTAATGTACCCTATAACATTGCAAATGCAAGAAAACAGGTGTTGATATAACAAGGAAATGATTAAATATTATTTTTTTATATATATATTATTTATTTTAATCATTATTTTCCCAACCGTATAGTCAGTTTCCCATTTCTGTAACTCTTTATAGTCTCTGTTTTTCGTTACAGAGAGCATTCGTTCTTATTTGAAAGTATTCATCAATATGTCATGATGAGGTCAGGAAAGATGGCAGCTTCTTTGAGAGCAGTATAGTAGATTTATTTTTGGTGCAATATGTCTAGTTCTGTGCTTTTGCAGAGGCCACACAGTCCTCCAGTGGTGCGATAAGAAGCTGTTTCCTGTTCATTATATGAGACTCTGAGCTTTGAGGAACAGGAAGGATGGATTGAGTTAAAATGCAGACTGTCATTCTGTCATAGAGCTGTTATGGGAGAGAGTGAGGAGGAGAGTATGGTCTCGTCTGTTTGTCTCTGATTACTCATGTCCACAGTTCTATCTCTCTCCTCCGGCTGTCGCTCCTCCCTCAGCAGGCCATGAAAGCTCTGACCGTTACAGCGTGGATGGGGTTAGATAAGACTGTTCCTCTCCCATCACGGCCCGGCCTGCTCCCTTCAGATTTCACCAACTCTTGTTCTGTTCCTCCTCTCCCACTT
>NW_015558584.1:444489-445094 GCF_001515605.1 Sinocyclocheilus anshuiensis | reverse complement strand
CCAACTCCTGTTCTGTTCCTCCTTTCCCACTTTATTTCCATGTCTCCCTTTTTTTTCTTCTTTTTTTGTTGTTTGCTCACTTCTAACTTGTTTTGTTTTCTCCTTCTGTCGCCTCATCTTGCAGGCCGGTGTGTTGATCCTTGTTGTGTCTGAGTCAGTTTTGCTCTTTGCTGGTCACCAAACATAGTTCAAACCCACCCACCCTTCATGTCTGGTATCTGTCAATCACTCAGTATCACTAGTTTGCCATTGCTGCATGTGACCCAACGCACGTTTCCTGCGTCTACAGTACGCTAGTCCCTTTAATCTTGTGAGGGAACTTTAGTATTGAGCCGTGTGTTATAACCTCACTGAGTTAAAAAAAAAAAATGTTAATTTGCAAATGTAGTGATTTATGGGTCAGTGTTATGTTCCTTATTTTCTTCATATTATCTATTCATTTATTCAGAAATGCATTAACAAATGCAATTCATACATACAAAGATGTTGATATTAATTGCTTTAAATATTAATATTAATTAATTATATTCATCTTATATAATTGTACTATTTATTATAATTATATTGTGTGCGTGTGTGTATATATATATATATATATATATATA
>NW_015558584.1:444104-444251 GCF_001515605.1 Sinocyclocheilus anshuiensis | reverse complement strand
CTTTATATATGAAAAAAAAAAAAACTTTTTACCTTAAAAAAATATATTTTTAAATTAATGATTTAGATTTAATTATTGATTAAAACATTTATTTTTGTTTAAAACATTTTACGTGACATATTTTGAGTCATTAAGTCACTAAAACTT
>NW_015558584.1:441571-444005 GCF_001515605.1 Sinocyclocheilus anshuiensis | reverse complement strand
CTCTTTCAATAAAAGCATTCATTTAGTTCTCATATATATCTTTAGTTTCTTAGCACTACGGGTACATGCATAATCCTCTGAGTGGATTTAAATAATGATTGCCCCTTATCTGGCGTCTCACTCTAATCAGTGTGGTTCGGGCCTTGCTGTGTCATCGCTCTGCTCTTGGCGTGACGTGCCAGCTGTCTATCTGCATCTTCTCCTCATCTCCAAACCCATAAAACTCACTGACAGGCCCTTTGTTTGAGACACACCAGTTGCACTTTTAAATATGTGGACTGAGGTCTTATAAGAAATAAACCGTTCGTGTTTTTGTGCATGACTGCATATGCAAGCAAAAAAAAAAAAAAATCACTTGTAAATTTACACTCAAAAACATGATTTTCATATTTCTTAAAATAAATATTATTTGTTGCTTCTGTATCAAGACGAGAGACTCGACCAAACATGTTTTAAAGTAAACACGTTTCTCTGCACAGTTTGATTTCTGTATTTGTTTTATGTTTTATGCTTTTACGGTCTTCAAAAACCTTTTGTAGTGCTGTTTAGGAGCTTTTCTTGCTTTTGGAAACAGATGCATTTCTAAAAATTACACAAAAAAAGCAGCATATAAAAGCTCATTAAAAAAAAAAAATAGCAAAGCATGTTTTTCTAAAGCGGTATGTTTTTTGTAATGTCTTCATGCTCTGCTGCACAATCAGCCAGTTTAATAGATAGCTCAAGTCTTTATTTTCTAATGTGATCATTTTTATTTTTGATAGTCCTTTCTGTGATAAGGTCTCTGCTTTGGCTCACACCGTCGTCTGCTACTTTGCCTCAGGCAAGCAGTCAGAGTTTTGCATATCTGCTCATTTGTTAAGCAAATCTCCCTCCTATATCTTTTTTCTTTATCCCTCCCTGTTTTCTCCCTTTCGCTCTAGCACTTTGCTTTTGTAATCTTGAAAGATGTTCTGACCTCTTGTAATTTTGTTGTTCATATATATGATGTATTTATGTTTGTGTGTTATTGGTGTAATGTTGTGCTGATGCATTGGTTCAGTGTGGATGTGTTACCATTGTTCATATGTGTGTGGACTGATGTACACAATAGGTCACATTTCTCTTTTTACCTGCAGGCTTTAACAGCTTTTGGCAGCGGATCCATTTAATTGTTGTTATTTATTTATTTATTTATTTATTTTATGATGATGGCCTGTACAAAATATCTGAAAGCACATCTCTTTATTGTTCCTCACTGTTAAGTCCGAATCAACTGTCTACAAACAATCTACAAATACAAAGCAGCTGCCAAAACGGAGTGAATTTAACATATGGTGTGTATGATTCGTTGGAATATATTAAAAGATTACAATCAAACTAGACATACTTAACTGAATTTGTTTCTCACGATCTTAAAAACCATTTGATGTAAATATTAATGCGTAAAGGCATTTAAAAAAAATCAGTTTTGTAGACAGATATATTGTGTGCTTATGTATGAATTTCTTCACAAAATCAAAAAATAAGAATGATCTTAAAAACCATTTGATGTAAATATTAATGCGTAAAGGCATTAAAAAAAAATCAGTTTTGTAGACAGATATATTGTGTGCTTATGTATGAATTTCTTCACAAAATCAAAAAATAAGAATAAAAAAAAAAAAAGAGTATGTTTTTGAAATGCATAAGTTGGTTAGTGAAGGAAATGAAGCCAACAAATGTTTACTGTAGGAGCTCCTTCAAATCGGATAGTTCTGGTCCTGACTTCTGATTGGTCAATACCTGTCACGTGAAACGCGATATCGCTTAATGTTAAAAATATCACATTTTATCCGGGTTGCGAATGTAAGTTTGCTGCCTGTATCTTAATCTTTTTTGATAAATCAAAAGACAATGTATCGCAAAATAATATCAAGAAACCACATCTTACTAGTGAGTTGTCCTCGTGGTTAAAAACAAACATACAGCACGAACAGTGTATTCTACGGTGACCGAGAAGTGCAAAATAAATCACAATTCTGAAAACAAAATAACAAATTACAAACGCAAATGCAAGTCTAAAAAACGAAATAACAATTCAGAAAACACAACAACAATTCAGAAAACATTATAACAAGTCAGAAAACACAATGACAAATTCGAAAACAAAATAACAAGTCAGAAAACACAACGACAAATCCGAAAACAAATTAACAAGTCAGAAAATACAACGACAAATCAGACAAATCGGAAAAGGTAGGTATAGTTTGAGATAGCTCAGTTTAAATGTATTGTATGAATTGCCCTTACTATGGAATAAAAAATACGGAGTGTCTATTTACATTTAATTAAAAGTGGCTGTAAATCCAGTGGCGCAGATGGATAAGCGCGTGTCGTTGACTTTTTGACGCGATCGACCCGGGTTCGATCCTTTTGCCGAACTTTTTTTTCCTCCCTTTTCAAATCACGTTTTAGC
>NW_015558584.1:414615-441524 GCF_001515605.1 Sinocyclocheilus anshuiensis | reverse complement strand
AGATTTGAAAAGGGAGGAAAAAAAAGTTTGGCAAAAGGCGGGATCGAACCCGGGTCGATCGCGTCAAAAAGCCAACAACACACGCTTATCCATCTACACCACTGGAGCTGATGTTTTACAGGCACTTTTAACTAAATGTAAATAGACACTAGTAAGGGCAATTCATACAATACTTTTAAATTGAGCTACTTTAATACCATCTCCGAACTTTCTACCACGACTCTGCTGTTCTTCGGCTGGTTCTTCCTGTATACGTTGATTGACAGATGTCTCGTCCAGTCAGCGGTGAGTAATCCCAAACCAATGGCGCTGTCTCAAACTATACCTACCTCTTCCGGTTTGTCTGATTTGTCGTTGTGTTTTCTGGCTTGTTAATTTGTTTTCGGATTTGTCGTTGTGTTTTCTGACTTATTTTGTTTTCGAATTTGTCATTGTGTTTTTTCTGACTTGTTATAATGTTTTCTGAATTGTTGTTGTGTTTTCTGAATTGTTATTTTGTTTTTTAGACTTGCATTTGCGTTTGTAATTTGTTATTTTGTTTTCAGAATTGTGATTTGTTTTTCACTTCTCGGTCACCGTAGTATTCCGATTCAAAGCGGTTACTGATTGACTCACTTGCTGAACTGCTAGATGAGTGATTTCCATCTTCAAACCTTTTTTTTTTCAACAGCTCTGCTTCAAACTAAGCGTAACTAGGTAAGGCATGTCATTATAATTCATGACAGTTTGGTTAAAGATACACGATTACACATTTTTTGTTATACACTATACATTCAAAATTAATACATTGATATGACAAGATTGAATTCAATTGATCAAAAATGACAGCAAAGGCATTTCTAATGTTGCAAAATATTTATTTTTAAAATAAATGCCGTTCTTTTGAACTTTCAGTTCATCAAAGAATTCTGGGGAAGAAAAAAAAATACAAAAAATATAAATAAAGGATCATGTGACTCTGAAGACTGGAGTAATGGCTGCTGAAAATAAATTACATTTTAAAGTATATTGAACAAGAAAACAAACAAAAATATTTCACAGTATTACTGAATTTACTGTATTTCTGGGTCAAATACAGTAAATTCAGCCTTGGCTACAATATAACAGTCTCTTGTATTGAAAGTAGGCGCGTCTCCACACTTTTGATTAATAGTGTATGCAGGCACGTAAGGCATTAGACTGGAGCAGTAGGTACTAAAACCAGTTTAATTTTCATAATCTGAAATTGCTGTTAGTCCACTGTTGCATGAATGGTGGACAAACAGTTTTCGGATTTACAAAATCATGCAAAATCAACACAAGCAACAGAAAAAGAGGAAGTGGAACTCAGGTGTGCGCTTGCCCCTTTATTTCCCCTTTCTCCCTTCAAGGCTACATGTCACCCCACCCTCTTGTCTTAGTCCTAAAATCCAGTTTGCTCATTGTCTGTCATCCAAATCTGACACCGATTGTCTCCCTGAGCAAGATTGTGATTTGCTGTTGGCTTTACTGTCTCGTTCCAGGATGTGGCTGTAACTGTCCTCAGTATGACTCAGACCCTGTAGCTGAGGTAACAAAAAGAATCATTTGCATGGGCACCACAGATTTGTTTACCAACTCTTACTAGAGATGCACTTACTAGAGTCTGTTTCCACCCCGATGTGGACACTGATTTCTGTTCCGAACTTTTATGACAGGTGAGCAGGTGTGCAGGGCGCAGATGGAGAACAGGTCAGCAGTGGAAATGATGAGATTTCTGACCAACTTTCTTCAGCTTTTTTTCCTCAATAAGTTCCTCTTTACTGAATAACCGCACTTACCTGCCCTGACCATGTTTTTGTGAGTAGGCACTACCCAGGCTTCAGCATTCTGAGGGAACCACATGTGAGGTGTGTAACGTGTGGTTTATGATACAGTACAGTGTGGACTGAGTGGATTTTCCTAACTGTCTGTTTTGTTTGAGAGGGGCGGTGTGCACAAAGCTGTGTCAGTAGGAATTTGTTTGGCAAAGCAGCTTGAACTCCATTGATGGGAGTGACCTGAGAAGCAGACGTCAGTAAATCAGAGTTTTCTTAGTAAAAATGTTTGCACAACTAAGACTAAGGAGTCCCAGTTGGTCAAAGTTTAATCACAATAATCATTCCATTCATAAATATAAATTTCGTTTTTTTTTTCATTGCATTGCCTTTCTCCTCCAATATCAGGCCCACAATGTCCGTTCATTCAGCCACATGAGGTTTACAAACCTGCCAGGCAGGAGATTTGCATGTAGAGTTCCAGGTACCTATTTGAATGAAGCTTTATCTCTAGTCACACCAGAGATTTCACACAGCCTCCGGCAGTGTGCAGAACCATCGGCAAGCCCAATGGAACTGTGTATCCGGATCCTCGACAGGGCGGAGACACAAGAAGACAAACACAGCAAAGCCTTGTTTGCTGACTCTTCTCATTTTTCACTGTACCGGGACTGATTTTTTTTTACACATTTACAATATGTGCACCCCTCCCCTTTCTCTTCATCTCAAAACTGGATTTAAAAATCTACTGTTATGAATTATTGATCAAGGACTAATTTCCAACAGGAGTATTTATTGTGAGACAAGAGTTTCTATAAATAACACGACAAAAAAGATGGATCTAAACAGTAACATACAATCTTTTGACTGCATTTAAAAAGCAATACGTTTAGAAATAAAAGAAATATGTTTGGACTACTTCATGGGGCACTAACTGACATGTGGTTATGATTTAATAGTTAAACTTTAACTATTGACTTTTTGTGTGTCAGATTACAGTTTCAATGAATTACTGGATAGAATAAAGAAACATATTTTGAAGTCAATTAAAAGGTCTGAATGAAAATCATTTACTCACCTCAAGTTGTGCCAAACCTTTATGACTTTGGTTCTTCTATGGAGTAGTTTTTTTATATATATATTTTGAAGTGGCATTTTTTTTTAGCTTTTCTTTCAATTTTATTATGTGCTTTTATCATTTTTATTAGTTTTATATATTTCTATAAATCTTTAATTTATTTTTTATCAAATTACATAATTTATGTATGTATATAGTTTGTTTTAAGCGTTCCATCTAATATTTGTTTAATTATTTTATTCCAGATTTATTCCAACAAACATTAATTTTAATAATACTCTTAATTTAAGTTTTAATTTAACAATAACAAATTTGTTTGGAACAATATGAGGGTGAGTAAATGATGATAGAATATTCATTTTTGTGCGAACCATCCCTTTAACATAAGTCTACTTAGAGAAACACATTCCTCTGAAGCAACAGTCTTTTTTCCAGCCATAGGTGGTCTTTATTTGGCGACGCCATGTGCAACCTCCGTTATTTAAGGCTGTGCTGGCTCTCGTGGTGTCTGCGAAGATCTACCTTCCTCTGGAAGCCTTTGGAACAGATCTCACAGCCGAACGGCTTGAATCCAGTGTGTTTGCGGCTGTGTGTGATGAGGTTGGAGCTCTGGCTGAAGGCCTTGCCACACACCTGGCATTTGTGAGGTTTCTCACCTGTAAACAAACATAACATTTCCAAAAATGTCATTTGAAACCCATTTTAATCTGTATAAAAACACTGGAGAATCTTTGCGTTAATGCCACCCAGATTTGTTCTGTTTTCCAACACAGGAGTGGCTGTCTGCTACATGCAAAGCTAACTTTCCAAGAGGCATCAGGAAAGCAGGAAGACCAGCTATGCAAATCAAGACAGCATTTGTTTAATCTTCTTTTCTTGATTTATCTGTAGCTGTGCTGCTCATAGAAACACACCCTAGAAAGCCAACTTCAGCATCTGAAGCGAATTTATCTCTTTGGCATATTCAGTTTTAATGATTTACATGGAATGAGTGTATTGAGATAACATGTATTTCCAAATAATATGGGAAGAGATTTGGGGGAACTGTTATTGAGGTGGCATTAACATTAACGCATGTGCTCTTTATCATTGCCACAGATCACTTTTCAACCCAGACATAACAAACACGCAGTCACACACCATGGCGTCTCACCGGTGTGGATGTAGGTGTGTTTCTTCATGTCAGATTTCTGGTGGAATCTCTTGCCGCAGTACTGGCAGGGGTATGGCCGTGTGTCCGAGTGAATCAGCAGGTGAGTGGACAACGTAGAGGAGCGTTTGAAGGTCTTTCCGCACATCTTGCACTCAAAACTTCTTTCCTTTAAACACAAAACAACAACAAAATGAATTTCGTTGATAGTCATTATCTAAATGCCAGCTAAAGGGACTATGATGATACAGTACGATAATGCAGCAGCTAACTGGATCAGCATGGTTTGTTCTTACCTGAGAGTGGACGTTCATGTGTTGCTCTAAGCTAACAGCGTGGCCAAAGCTCTTTCTGCAGATGCTGCATCCAAAGGGACGTGTGCCACTGTGAGAACGTCTGACGTGAACCTCTAGCCCATGAGGGGTGGAAAACACCTGGAGAAGAGAACAGAAAACAGCAATGAAATTCAGATTGTAATATATATAAATGATAAACAAATAGATTATTTGTAAACAAAAAGCTATAATTTAATTGAATTGAATTTTTTTCTAAAATAAAATAATTTTGGTAACACTTTATTTTAATGTGTCCTTGTTACACATTACATACTATTATAATAACAATTAATTATGCATAGTTGCGTGCAAGTAACCCTAAGCCAAACACTAATCCTAACCCTAACCATATAGTAAGTACATGTAATTAATTAATATTACTCAGTACTTATATGTATAATTTCATTGTAACAAGGACACCTTAAAATAAAGTGTAACCTAGATTTATTAAAAATAAAAGAATCAGAAAAAACGTATTAAAATAAATAAATAAATATGTTTTGGATAGATAATTAAATGTATATTTAACCTTATTACAGGTAATGCAGTGGTAGGTGTTAGACGTGGGTGAGTAGTGTGTGCTGCAATCCAGTGGTTGTGGAGGCTCAGAGCTCTGCTTCAGATGAGCTCCGTACAGGCTGCTGGCGTGCTGCAGGAGAGATGGAGAGAAGCCCATCTGCCTGAAGTCATATGTTGCAGGAACATGATCCCAGGTATAAGAGCTCTTGTAGTAGGGAGGAAACTCTGCCAGCTGAGGCTCTGTTGGAGGTAGAGCGGAAACATTACGTTTATTATTGTTATTGTGTCTAAATCTGCCCTAGAGATGTTACATGATACTTGACAATATTTTATTAATAGAAGAACAAGATGTACACATTCGGATATTTATGCCAGTGCTCAGACACTCACCAGATAAGTAAAATTGCCGTCTGGTTGTGACAGGCAGCTCAGGTAGAGATGGTACTGTGCAGTCGGGCTCTCGCTCACACTTGATGAAGTCATACGGGTCTCTGTGGGACGGCCGAGGGACCGAATCTACCTGGGGCTGCTCTGGGGAATTACATTCCTTTGGTTCCAAAGGGACCAGTGCTGGGACTAAGAAAATGACATCACAAGATTGAAAAATGCATGTGGTACAATGTTGCAGCAAATTAATTTGAATAAAATAACAAACTTTTAGAAATTAAAGTTCCAAAATTCCAACAATTCCACAGAACAACCATCTTTGGTTCCTCAAAGAAAATTTCAGCAGATGTTCTTAAAAGAACCATTTTTTATTTTTTTTTTAGTGTGAAAACATTTAAAAAATTGTAAGAACCTTTTTCAACTATAAAGAAACTTTTGCGGAATGGAAGGGTTCCGTGGATGTTAAAAGTTTTTTGTGGAACCTTAGATGCTAATAAGGAACCTTTAACTTTAAGAATGTAATGTGTCCCCCCAAACACTGAACACCAATACATTACAAAACTAAATATTGCTAAAAAGTTTGTTTTGCTTCAAATGTAAGTTTGTGCTATCTGTTTTCAAAAAGAAATGCCACTTGGTTTTATATTTAGTTTTTTAATGCAATGACATTATGATGCAAAAACATTCATATATTTTTAACTCTCGCTTAACTATCCAAATCATTTTTATGGCCACTTTATTCACTCAGGCAGCTCCTTTCTAAAGGAAAACAGCTAAAGCATGTATGTTTAAATAAGACTATTTATGCAATAAAATGGAGGTGTGTACATGAAAACGTCTGACAGCATTAGACAGATCTGAGATTGTTCCTCACACTTAATTACATTTTCTCCAAATGAACCCTATAAAGAACAGTTTTGATCCAGTGACAATACTGCTCTCTTGTTTGAATAGGACTAGTTTGCATATTCGTAACATCCAGCCTAACTGCTCAACAGCTTACGGACTTCCACGGAATACAACCTATTGAGCTACCTTAGTAAACAGCACATAAGGCCCAAATGCTGTCTTAAGTAAGCAGCTGTCAAGGTTTTAGACACAGCCCTAGAATCAAATAACAGTCAGCCTGAGGCTGAGGCACCAAACATCAATCTGACAGGTGCTAAGCACATCCACTCAGCACTCACTGTAGACAAATCATTGATTTACCCCACATAGGAGAACTAGAGATTCATAATGATGTAAATGAACATAAAACATACAAAACCAAAAAACATTTTAATTATATATTACTGTGGATTGTTCATCTTATGAACACCATATGTCAGACAGGTGAATTTGGAGTTCAAGTTCAATCAATTTTTAAATGCTAAGCTATTTAAAATACAATAGTTCAAAATAAAATAAAATAAAAATGTTGATACAAAAATAAAATTTCTCACTCCACATATAACAATAACACTATTGAGCACTTTTGTATAAATTCAGTAGGCCTAATAATAAAATATAATAATGGCACTTACTTGTTTTGGGTGTTGGGTCCGGGAGTTTCTGTTCACTTTGCTTGGTGTCGATGGGTCGGTGCACATTGTGAGTTTTTTTACTTTTCACCAAAAACGATCGTGGCATGATGATTCTGTAAAATGAGATTTGTTTACTGATACTTTCATTTTCATATTTGTTATGATAACATTAAACATGTCTATCAGCTATTACAAATGTATATAATAACGAAACTTTAACATTTTCCAACTAGCCTACGTAATTACAAATGACAAAAAATCCTGTATATGATATTACAAATGAAAACAAACAAACTGTGTGATAGCCATGTCTATATCATGTTAAAAACAACAACAACGAAACTCAAAACTCTTCTAATAATAAGATTATTTTTCTTTCATGTCTAAAAAATGAAGTAGCCAAATAAAATGGAAATGTTATACTACAGGCTACAATATTTGGTGTTGATGTTTTGAAAGTTTCAGTCAAACTTTGGTTTGAGACATATTTTA
The DNA here is from genome assembly GCF_001515605.1 of Sinocyclocheilus anshuiensis. NCBI lineage: Eukaryota > Metazoa > Chordata > Actinopteri > Cypriniformes > Cyprinidae > Sinocyclocheilus > Sinocyclocheilus anshuiensis. The sequence goes on along the minus strand of NW_015558584.1, from coordinate 434,265 downwards.
TAACATGTTAAAATAATATACCAAATTACTGTTAAATAATAAATAATTATTTAAATATAAATATAAAAGTAATGATATGTAGGCTTGAGGTTGAAAAACTTTTCAATAATTGGCTTTAATTGAAAATGTATACTAATATATGAAAACAGCTTACCTGAAGAAAAACGGAAAACTTTTAATGTTTAAAGTCCTTTGATTGTTTGAGTGGCAAACTTCGTGCTGAAAAGTGCAAGGAAATCCGTTGTGATGTTTAGAAATTTAAGCACTGCATCGCTGTGAGTTGGTAGCGTTGAGTTTTTTCAACTCCCCTCCCTGATTTTCAATCCGATAATTCTGCGGTGGAATCTGACTGAGTTTTCAGCCAATTACAGACAGAGCAGGTGCGACATTTGCCTACTAAACGCAAACCTAAAAATCCTGGTGTGGGCACTCTTTTCCATAATGATTTAACAACATATTTAAGATATTTTAACAAATACTAAAATGACAGATAGAATATTCGTTTGCGTTTTTATATAGGCTATTATGTTTATTTTTTTTTTTTATTAGCCCACATCTCTTACTGCGGTGCTACTGGACATTAAATAGGTTAATTGTTTAACAGAGCAATGTGTTAAAGGTTCGAGATATTTTGCTAAACATTTTTTGTAATTATCTGTCAATTTAGTAATTTATCATCATTTATTGGTCATCTGTTGACTTTGCTGTAGAACAGCTAGCGGGCTTAACATATAAAACCACTAAACCAGCAACAAACTTTGCTTCAAAATACACACCAAACCTGTAATGTTGGTAACCTCCGAATGTTTGCTTACTTTTATTTGCACAGTTGTGTTTTGGTTGCATCCTTAGGCGGTTTTATGAGATCTTTGATTATAAAAGCACAATTAAGCTATTAACTAATTGTTTGTAGCTAAAACTACACGCTGGAAGATTTTTAGATGTTTATTTATTGTATGTCTGTAATCCTGGCGTGTTTTGATCCACTCAACATTGTTCATTTAAAGATTAACGTTACTGGTCAGTATTGTTTTTTTTTATTGCCTTGTGCTCAAATTATGCACTCGATGAATGTATTTACGCCCCCGTGTGGATTAGTGGTGAATTGCAGCGCATCTTTAGGCGACTGTTCAAAATGTAATTTTTTATGGGCGCTTAAGTTTGTGTTGCAGTTTTTCTTTTCTTTTTTTTTTTTTTAACTAACTTTCCTCCATTTGTTACAAAAATATAGAACATTTGCTGAAAGCCCTAACTCGCATAAAGTAGATTTAATTATAAATGTTCATTTCTTTGACAGGCTGATTTACTCAAAACCGCAAATTCTATGATAGAAAGGACTGCATCTCATGTTTTGACTGTCTTAAAGGTGTCATTACAGAGTATTATACCCTTTCTCTCGTCGAGCAGAGTGGCGCAGCGGAAGCATGCTGGGCCCATAACCCAGACGTCGATGGATCGAAACCATCCTCTGCTAAATAGTTTTCTTTCGTATAATGTGTAGTGATTTAAAACGACAGCTTGTAATCTCAATATAATTATATAATTTATTATAGCCTACACAACCAGGGTTATTATAGTTAACTAAAACTAAATCCATAATGAAATTCGTTTTTTTAAATAAAATAAATATAAAACGAAATAAAAAAATAGCTTATTTTATTAGTTGCCAATGAAGCACATCTCATTTTTTTTATCTAGTTTAATAAAAAATAAAACTATATAGACATTCAACAAAAAATAAACTAATGACAAAAGCACACCACAACATTACTAAAGCTAAAAATAACTAAGAATTAATTAAAATGTAATATAAAAAATAACTGATGCAAAATATTTATATATATATATATATATATATATATATATATAATAGTATCGCAATAGTACTGAAATAATACTGTACACAACTGTAGGAATTACATAAAAGGAGACGTATAAATAGTAAATTGCACGTTGTCAGAACATGTGTTCTATGGTTAAAACAGACACCCAGTCTTGCATTCACAAAATATTTACCAATTTGGTCAATCAGATATGAACAAGAAGGCATGGAAAACACATAATGTGAGTGTTGCAGACACTTGAGGATTAAGGCGTTATACTAATTTGTACTGTTTTGAGGTAAGAAATCGCTGATGTAATTAAATATCTATGGCCATGATGAACCAATAGAGGGACATCTCCACTAAAATACAGTCTCATCCTGGACATTTAACTCATTGCATGCATTTATTACAGGCCAGTTCCGTAGAAATATTTTTTCACTTCTTATATTCATGCTCTTTTTAACCAGAGGCAGAGATCAGCATACAAAATTAAACATTACTGAAAGATGGGATAACTAATGATGAGTATAATGTTAGGAAGTGATGGATAAATTATTATAGTGCAATGATCTCCAGTTTCTTCTGTTTGAAACTTCTCATGTGATTACATGATGACATACATGATGACATAATTGTAATTTTGGGTAAACTATAGGCCTACCTTTAACGGGTTTGTAAAATCATAATTTATTTCTTTATTTTTTTAAAATACTTTTTAAACGTAAATAGTTTATTATTTGGATTTTGGATCTAGTTTACTATTTTCTTCCTCACGCTTGCTTATGTGTGTATTTATTTATTTATTTATTTATAAATGTATGTATGTTTAGGAAAAATTACTTTTTAAATGTAAATGTAATTGTTTATTAGCGTCTTATATGGCTGGTCAGATTCAGCGTCTGCGCTCACCACCTGAGTCACGCGAAAACCGCATTACAGAGCGCTGCATCCCTCCACCCTTCAGAAAAACAACTCCGGGCCTAACTGCAGGATTCTGTAAAACTTTCACACATGAGTCTTACTACCGCTACAATTCACTGTATTTATAAAGCATGACTGCTGTTCATTTCTGACAACATTCACGTCATATGTCAATGTTCTGCGTCCAGGTACAGCCGTGTTTTTGAGCGCTCGGGGATTATTTCTCTTGCACGGTTGCGGATGGGGACTGCGCAGGGAGGGGTTGTGAGGTGTTTAAGATGGCTGCGCCCTGTGGCGTGCAGTTGCTCTAACAGGTAAACAGGCTTATTAAACGATGTTTTTTTGTGGTGATGATATTTTCACATTATACACAGCGACAGTTGGAATGTTAGATTTGCTCGCTCCTCAGTATTTTACGTGCGTTATGTAGTCTCTCAAGCGTTATTTCTGATTTTCAATAAGCTTGTCGATAATAAGGCTCTCTTGCCTGGGACTGTCAGTGTCAGTGAAATAATAGTCCCCAATGATTGTTACAGTTTCGAATTGAATCCCAACAAATGTCCGCGTGCATATGCACGAGTTTAAGAGGGAAGTTGAAATGCATGGGGGAATGTTTCATTTTGTTGGTGCATTTTTTTGGAGACAGTCCCGCAGATTCTGGCCATTGTTCTCGCGCGCTGTTTACGCCAGTGGTCATTTCAACACAGAGCTACTGTCAGAGAATGCAGCCTAATCCACAACATCTATCTGCACATGTGTGCACTGTTATTTTGCAGCATGCAGAGGTTAAAATACAGACATATGTTGTGAGATTTGCTGACTGTTGCACGCCCTTGCGCGTGTTTTTAAACAGAAATCCTTTTGCAGGAAAATCATGCAGTGCAGTCTCAAGCATTGCCTTATTTTTATTTTGTGATCATTGCATATCGGCGTTATTTGCACTGACTCTTATGTCTTGTAATTTAATAACTTACTGTTAGAGTGTGTGTGTGTGTGTGTGTGTGTATATATATATATATATATATATATATATATATATATATATATTAACAATATTCTTTAATTTTTTATTTAAAGTTAATTTAAACAATGCACATTTCTCTACTTCTGTATGGATGTGTATACACAACCTCTTTAAGGAATTTGTTTATGTGGCCCTGAACATGGCATATAAAGCTGCTTTGTGCTGTTAAATGCTCTGTTTTCTAGTTGGCAGGCACAGGCACAGTTCGTGTTGAGGTCATCCAAAACTTAATCTTATTAATGTTTTTTTCTCCCTGAATGCAATGCATGCTCTTAGTTTGTGGGCTACGATCATGAAGTTAATCAATGTACTTCTTTGCATCTACTGTGCAGAGTTATTTCCATTGAGAGGTCAGCTTGCCATCACCTTTCTTCACCTTTTAGACCCAAATCTGAAGGAAGTTATTGCTGTGGGAATGTGACAGACCTTTCAGCGTCAAATTCAATGAAGAATATCTATTATATGGGGAAGACAACGTCCTGATAATCTGCCTTTAAACATTGAGGCTAGTGAGAGAGTCTTTTGTGCAAGTTGATGGAATTGTTACTAGCTGACAAAGATTTGCATTGTTACCGCATTTTGCATTTCTTGGTCATGTATAGTTTTTTTTTTAGCTTTTTTTTTTTTTTTTGGCCTTGCCAACTATTCACTCATTTTATAATCATTCAGTCATCAACAATTATTTGTATTTCTGCTAATTATTTTATATAATTCTTGTTAACTGCTGATTTATTTTTCAGCAAGGATGCTTTAAACTGTTTAAAAATGTATGCATTTAGCAGACACTTTTATCCAAAGCGACTTACAGTGCATTCAGGCTATACATTTTTTACCATTATGTGTGTTCCCTGGGAATTGAACCCACGTCCTTTTGCGCTGCTAACGCAATGCTCTACCACTGAGCCACAGGAACATTAAAACATTAAAAGTGACAGTAAAGACATTTGTAATGGTACATAACATTTCTATTTCAAATTAATGCTGTTATTTGGAACTTTTTATTAATGAAAGAATCTTGAAAAAATATATCATGGTTTTGCACAAAAATACAAAGCAAAACAAATTTTCAACATTGATAATAAAAAAAAAATTCTTGAGCTCAAAATCAGCATATTAGAATGGCTGCAGAAAATTCAGCTTTGCTGTCACATGAATAAATCACATGAAAAAATGTATTAAAATAGAAAACACCTAAACAGTATAAATATTTGAGCCACTGGCCCAATAGTACATGCAAAAACAATATAGTTTACTGTTTTAGCCCTTAACATGCTACTTTATCACTCCATGTGCTTAACGTGATACACTGCTCTTGTGGTGTGTAGTATATTCTAATCAGGCCACTGAGACGTGTCACATTCCTCTGGTCTTATTATGAGTTTTTTTTTTTTACTATATTTATGCATTGACCTGATGTTGTCAGGCTGGTGTGACAACTGCTGACTTTTGTCATGTCTGTGCAAGAACAGGTCGCACCATGTGAATCTTGAATGCTTCAGAATCTGTTGGGTTTGTTTTTTACTTGCCTGAAACGGCCAGCCCACATTACCACAGCTGATGTTAATGATGTTTATAATGGCATAATTCTGTGGGACTTTTCCTACACATCTTGCAGTGTTTTCTCACTCTCAGTTGGAAAGTTTACTTAAAGGTAGAAACTGCAAAATGTTCTCATGAATATTTCATTGAGATAGTGTTTCTAGACAAGTGATGTAAGTCCTCAAATGTGTTTTGCAGTGGTGCCTGGGGACAGTATTGACGGGCCGGCCCAGGGACCCCTCCAGGCTGGACAGGACACGGGACGCCGTGAGAGTGACGTCTAAGAGTCCTTCCCCTCTCCCTAGACTGTTTCAGAGACACCCGCCTCCGAACCCTCCATACCACCATGTCCAGGGAACAGCTCAGCATAGGGGACCTGCTTCCTCTGCTGGAGACCTCTGACCTCCGCCAGCTGGATGAGATCAAGGGCCTTATCAATGAACACCTCAGCACAGGTCCAGCCAAATACTGTTAGCAGAGGCAGCCTCTGGAACTTTTACCCAGTTTTTGTGTTGAATTTTTAAACTTCTCAATGTTTGCTACAGGATGCATTATAATTCCCTGCAGTGCTTTATTGCATGACTGACATTATAAAATCGACTCATGTTTTGCAGATCGAGGGTCTGTGCTGCTGAACTGCTTGGTGGATTATTTCTTGGAGACCAACTCCGCCCAGGCAGTGCACATCCTGTCCTCAGTGAGGGAGCCACACGATAAGGTGACTGACAGTCCACTGATTTTTCTGTTTTGTTTCTAACACAGTCTAAACTTGCTACCCAGAAGAGAATGTTCTCAGTCTTTTTCTGGATCTTTTCAGTGTCTCACTCAAACCATTTTCCCTGAGGTTTTCTGCCAAATTAAAAGCGTTATAGTATAACCTTTGAAAATGAACATTAATATTGTAATTTACGGTTGTGCAATAAATAAAAATACTATTTTTATTATTAAATACTCCATTTTTAATTTTATAGTACAGTATTATTATAACAACATAATTCTTATTTTGTTTAATATTTTCACACAAAAAAATTGTCATCGTTATTTTATAGTAATACTGAGTGAGTCAAAAACAGTTGGAATGTGGCCTATGATAACTGAAATGGAGAGGTTGTTTTTTTTTAAACTCTGTTTTAGACTGGTTGTTTGAAACCAAAAACAAGCTATAGAAAATACATTTGTCTTACTCTATATTTTTGACATAAAATCAACTATTTTTGAAATAAAATCAACTAATTGTATTGAGAGAAAAAAATTAAAATAATCAATTATTTCATGCAAATAATTATTCATGGACTATGCTTGCGTTCAGTTAAAAGTTATTATTTTATATCTTCGCTGTAAAAAAGGAATAAAGTGTGAAATGTGAACGCCCACATTTTTCAAGCGTTTCCCAAATCATTCAGCCCTAAAAGCATTGTTTGCACTCAAAACGTTTTCACAGTAAAAATAAAAATAAATATATCAATAAATCAGCCTTTTAAAATATATTTTTTGCAGGTGCACTTACCCTACAAAATAAAACCCAATCATTCTAGAATTACAAATCATTTCCAAATAGAACTATTCAAATCATCTGTTTTTTTATATCATAATATACATCTCAATGTAATTTTTTCCAATATCTTGCAGTCCAAATTAGTTCCCACTATTAATGCAAATATTACACACTTCACTTTTCAAAAGTATGATCATTGGAGCACATACTGTAGGTGTGTATAATATGCGACCAGCCCACATTCTTAGAGTAAAAAAACACCTGTGAAATATTAACAAATTTAAGAAGCTTAATTTAAATTTATGTTTAAGGAGTATTACTATTTAAATACATTAATATTTGATAACAGTAATAAATGTCTAGGGCAGAGAACACATTATCAACCATTCCGAGTCTTGTCTATAAGATGACTTATCTGTCTTGTCTGTTTCTCAGCACCTTTTTGATAAAATGAATGAATGCATGGCTAAAGCCCCCTGTCGCCTGCCCACTCTCACTCTACTGGGGCACGTTGTCCGTAAGCAGCCGTCTTGGATCCACAAGATTGCTCGCAATCCGCTGCTGCTATCTCTCCTCAAATGCCTCAAGGTAAGCTGATAATGTGAAAGATCTCTCAGATATGCCTCTTGTAACCTACAGTATACATATAATAATTTGTGTGTTACAGACAGACACAGATGTTGTGGTTCTGATAACTGGAGTCCTGGTGCTCATCACACTATTACCCATGATTCCCCAAGCTGGCAAGCAGCATCTCTATGAATTTTTTGATATCTTTGGCCGTCTGGGTTCTTGGAACCTGAGAAACCCAGGTAAGAGTTACTAAGCATGCAGATACTGTATGACTCAGTTATGCAATATTTTTTTATCCCTGAGGTATATATTGAAAGCCTCTGGATGGTTTTAGTCTCCCACAGAAATCCAAAAATATTATGAGGCATCTTATTACAAATGATTTCATTTGTAATGAGAAGCCTCATAATATTTTTGGATGGTTAACTAGCTGTATGATCAACCTCTGTTGACAGGACACGTCCCGGAGGTTTATCTCATCCACCTGCACGCAAGTGTCTACTCGCTCTTCCACCGGCTGTATGGGATGTATCCCTGCAATTTTGTGTCTTACTTGCGCTCCCATTACAGCATGAAGGAGAACGTAGACACTTTTGAGGAGGTGGTCAAGGTGAGCTGTCAGTCATACAGTTGCTTGCCCAGGAGGTTTGCCAAATACATGAGATTTAAAATATTGCATTCAATCCATAATGATTTTCCATAGAATTGTATTATGGGGGCATCCATAACCGGTAAATGTCAAGCTTCGAAAATGACAAGTACCTATGCACTAGTGGTTATGACTAATGGCTTATTAGTGATGGTGTGATTTTAGTCAAATATAACTGATGGTGTTTTTGTTGTATTTATGTCTGTGTATATGTTACAGCCCATGCTTGAACATGTCAGAATACATCCCGAATTAGTTACCGGAACCAAGGACCATGAACTAGATCCTAGCCGGTGAGGCAGTACTGACTCATGTCACTTTCTTAAATGCATAAACCATGTAACAGTCACACTTTATCTATCATTTGGTCTCTTTTCTCTTTACAGGTGGAAGAAATTTGAAATCCACGATATCGTTATTGAGTGTGCCAAAGTCTCTCTGGACCCAAAGGAGGCGTCCTGCGAAGAGGGCTATGCCAGCATGCCTGAGCATTTCTGTGCTCATCTACAACAACGTCCGGCTGATTGCACTGCCAGCCCTTATAGTGACTTCCACAGTAGCTACGGTAACACTCTCATCCTGTATGAATTACTTATTCAAACTTAGCATACAGCAAAATAGCACTTTTCAGTGTTTTTTCTATCCTAGCGATGGTGAAGTGGCTATATAAATAGATTTATTATTTAGAAAAACGGTTTAGCTGCTAGCAACTGCAAGGTCATTAGTTTAGTTTTTACGGAATAAGTGATAAAATGTATATCTTAAATACACAACTGAATAAAAGCATATGCCATATGTATAAAATGTAATAGGAAATGAAGCTAGGCAAGATAAAAACTAGCATGTTAATTCAGTCACAGTCTATTTTCAGGCAAACTCTGTTTTTGTAGCAGTGGCAGAATGTTTTTTGTGGACATTATTTTTCTGTCCTTTTCCAGGAAGTTCTTCCTCGACTCATTTCTCCACCCCTCATCAGCCTGTCGTCCCTCCCTTGGCCCTGTCCTCTTTCTCAGGGACTCAGCCCCCCTATCGCAGCCCCACTGGAACCCATCGGCAGGTGAGAGTCCACCATGCTCTGAAATCTACAATCCACTTCTTAGTTTGCAGTTTGTAATTTGTTGGTTTTAGCAGCCTAGTTACAATGTTGGAGCATGAGTTTGGTGTGGAATAGGGCTGCACGATTAATCGCATGCGATATTTAACGCGCTGCGCTAAACCACGTTCATATTCGCGCGATTTTTTGCGCAGCTCATCAGTGAACAACGGCTCTGTGTAGTTAATGCTGCTCAATGTGAAAGCACGCAGGTGATGGAGATTTACCGCTGATTACAGAACCGGCTTTCTGACAAGATGCGCGTTAAATATCGCATGCGATTAATCGTGCAGCCCTAGTGTGGAACTACTTGTTTGAATCCAGTGACTCTACAGCTACAGTGTTCTACATATAAACAGATCTGGATTGGCAGTTGGCACACTAGTTTGTGAAGCAGCACCAGTGCAGGAATCGGTTTATTCTGCTGAACGCTCCGCAGACTGAAAACAAACAGCATTGCGTTTGTGTTCTAATGAGCACATTTGGTCCTATGTTAATGCTTTTCTCACAATTTAAGATTATGTTCTCACAGTTTTGTTGTGATTTGGAAAATACTTTCTATTAGGGGTGCATTGATCTGGAAATTAGAGGATGATGCAGATAACGATTATTTTAAAACTGTGATTTGCTGATAGCGATTTGATTGCCAGTGTTTGCAAATAGAGCTCAGAGTACAGCATCTCTCTAAATAGGAAATTGCTTTTCAAGATCTAGTGCTCTTACGGAGTTAAACTTGAAGTTAGTGCTAGATGATGATCTCAATCTTAAAATAAGTAGAAACATTTAAATATTGGCAATATTGGCCGATAAAAAATATGCAATATTGGCCCATAAGCAGTATGGTGCCAATAAATTGTACTTTATTACACTGTTCACTATGCCACATGCTGGCGCAAAATATACTACACTTTGAAATTGCTGACAAAAGTTTACATTTTGTGAACTGGTTGTTTTGGATGGATAAAGCATAAATCTATTAGATGCCGTCTGATAATCACTGGATTCTGCATGAGCAGTCATGGGACTTATGGGACTTTGTGTGTGCTTGTGTTTATTTATAGAACTCCAGCTGTGAATTTAATGCCACATATGGCTTTAAGGATTCCCTCTGGAGCCCCTCCTCTCAATGTGGCATGGCCACGCCCCCTTCCTCCCGTGGGATGTCACCAAACCCGGAACTGTCCCAGAGTACCTCTCACCTACCAAGCCGCCTCTACAGCACACCTGGTGACTATACTGACTATGCTTGTTCACAGATAATATTGACATTTAGCATGTTGGCACAGGTAGGCACATCTGGGTCTCCGTTTCCTTAGGCACTAGTATGAATTTGGTCTTGTCATCTTCACTGCAGCAGGTGGAAAAGGCACCCCGTCCTTTAACACCCCTGCGGCCGCCTCACCTCCTCCCAGCCTCCCCGATGAGTTTCCCTCTGTGTCTCTTCCTCGCAGTACCGCCAGCCCACCATGCAAGGTACTTTTGTGGAGGATGATCTTTTGTGTGGATCTGTAGTATTCCCTTAAAAAGATAGTTCACCCAAAAATGAAAATTCTGTTATAATTGACTCATGTCAAAAACCTCTATGACTCTATTTTTCTTCTGTAGATATTTTTAAAATTGTAAAAGATTATTTAAAAAATGTAAAATGAAAGCCAGCATGGTTTTGACATTTATTGTACAAAAATAGTTAAAACATTCTTTAATGATGATAGAATTTTCATTTTTGAGTGAACTATCCCTTTAAGCCTTCCTTAACTTGTTAAAACAAATTTTACACTTTTTTTTAAAACAAGTTTGAGACCATTTTGCTTGTGTATAGTTTCACTATAAACCATTTTAACTGTTATGTGCTCTTTAGGATGGTAGACCTTTAGACCACACCAAACCTGTTTTGGTCAGACAGGAGCCGGTCAGACAGGAGCCAGACAGAGAGCTTGAGAAAACTGGACCTGAAATGATCAATCATAGAGGTATGTTACATGTAAGAATCACTCAAAACAAGAATTGTGTTTTGACATTACCAACACAACAGCCTGACAATAAATTAAAGGTTTAATTCTCTTTAAAAAGTTAGTTTAACTATTTCTTTAGCCTTTGGTTAACATTTTAAAGTGCCAAGCAGAAAAGGCAATAGGGAAGACCACCATGACTATAACGATAACTTCACAGAGGAATATCATTGGAATCACTTTCAGAACGATTTTTTTTTTCAGCTGATGAACAATACAAATATTTACAGCCAAACAGAATCCATCTGACTTTTAAAAGTTTGAGCATTTAAAGCAGCAAATGACATAACTGCAGCACGCACTTATAATAAACGGTTATTATAAGTGCATTAAGTTATTGATGCTAGGGCTGGGCGATATAACTAAAAAAATGTATCACAATATAATGTTTAATATCATTCGGTATCGATAATTATTGAAAAATTTTTATAACCTTTCTTAAACAGAGAGCAGTAGAAAAAAAGGTTTAAATTTAACCACTGTATTTTTAATTTACCCAGTTTATTAAGACAAACAACAACTTATTTTAGTCTTAAACAAAATAACAAATAAAACAAAATAAAATTTAAACCAAATATCTCCTTTCTTATATTTCCATTCAGCCGATCTCCGGGTCTGGCGGTAGCACTTTTAGCTGCAAAATAATGCACCTCATTAAACGGTTTATTCAATGCAATGAAAATAACGGCTGTCTATAAAAAAAGTACATAACATCTAAACTAATATTTATAAATCAAATATGATTTCGTAAATTGCATAAAAAATAATGAACAAAACAGCATCATGTATTTATGCATAGCTTAATATAAATAGCCAAAGCGCCGATCACACGATTGCATTTAAAAACGTATGAGAAGCAGTGGAATGGAATAAAACCCCACAAATTCTCAAGACATGTTTTCTAAAAGTTTAACCTCTTTTAACTTTACATGGCTTTCTATTCAACTCTTGTACGAGACGCGAGTGCAACAGTCATAGTTGTGCGTCTCAAGAATGCGCCGAATATGCGTTCTGTGTGAATGGCTTGGCTTCGGTTTTAACCTAAACAATATCTTCTCCGCATTGAGCTTCTATATTTCTCTAATATTTTGAATGGAAAATGCAGCAGCAGCGGCGCATCTTGTGGTTTCAACTGGATATAGACTAACAAAAACATTAAAACGCAACTTCATCCTCACCGCATCTCATGCGCCGCTAATAAGGCTCCTTGGCGCACACCTAAAATTCAAATATACTGTTTTTTCATTCGAATGCGAATTTTTATTTTAAATTCGACTAATATTCCTTTTTTTGATTCACAGTCTCCTCATCGCAGACAGGCACGGCACTCATTTCAGCGTGTTTGTGTTCTGTTGGCCGTCTGCTTGTCACTCATAACACGCGCCTTTAAATGAAAAAAGCGTGAAACTATCGTGCGATATATCGAACATTTTTTTCTGTCATAATTGATGATGCTGTACCGTCGATAAATATCGATACCGTTTTATCGCCTAGGCCTAATTGATGCTATACAATATACTATGGGAGCCTGTTTCTGCCAAGGAATTAAAAAAAAGGTAAATGCAACTTTTTATCGCATAATTCAGACTTTTTTTCTCACAATTTTTAGAAAAAAAGTCAGAATTGCGAGAGAGAAATTTAAGTTGAATTGAACAGTTTTGAGATTGTATCTTGCAATTCTGATATTCATATATATATATCGCGCAAGTATGTTTTTTTTATGTAATTGCGACTTTTAATCTTGCATATTGTTTATCTCACAATTCTGACTTATTTTCGCAATTCTGAATTCATATCTTGCAATTCTGAAACAGAAATTCTCAGAATTACAAGAAAAAAAGTCCAAATTATGAGATAAAAGATATTTAAAGAATATTATTATAAAGATTTACCTTTTTTTATTTTTTTCATCCTGTGGTGAAAACCAGCTTCCATAATATAGTTAAAACATTTTTTGTGAATTGGCCTGTAGTTGTGTCGTCATTAAGAATTTGTCTTTTATCTGACCCAGATTGCAGAGGTAAAAGATGATTAAAAAATTTAAAATTGTAAAATGAAAATTAGCATGGTTTGTCTTTTATCTGACCCAGATGGCAGAGGTAAAAGATTATTAAAAAATGTAAAATTGTAAAATGAAAGTCAGCACGGTTTGTCTTTTATCTGACCCAGATGGCAGAGGTGAGAACATGCCCATGACCCTGACCGAGTTCTCTGTGTACATGAAGGAGCAAGAACAGCTGAGGATGGAGAAAGAGCGGGAGGATGGTATGAACTAGCACTCAGTGGTTGTGTGTAGCCTGTGCTGTATTTTGAGTCGCTTCATACCAGTTGTGTCTTTTCCTGACAGACTAACTAAACCATTAAGCTCTGGAAATATCCTTATATAATTTTCTATCTTCCATTCTCTCAGCTGCCATCACAGAGGAGCTTTTGAAGTTAACCGAGGAAAAACGGGATTTAGCTGGCCTTCGTGGCTTTGACTCTCCATTTTACAGCACCACAGAGACCCTGACCGGAGCGCAAGAGAAACCACTGCCCTCTTCTATCCTGGGCAGCTCGATTAGAGACCCTCACAACGCAATCTCCACGCCCGACAAGACTGAGATCACGCCTGGGGACAGAGGCAGAGTCAGCAGAGGCCCATCCCAGGAGCATCCCTGGTTCTTCCAGCCAGTGTTCATGCCCATCGAGCACCCAACGCACAGCCAACTTCATCGGAGCCCCTCCGCACCGGAGGATGAGGCCCTTAAATACGGCTTGTGCTCCCCGAGCCCATGCAAGCCACCACCCCTGCCATATGAGGCTCTGTTTGACCTGGCCCTGCCTCGAGCAGCCTCTCTCTTCGTAGGGAGGAAGACCTCAGAGATTGTGCAGCGAGAAGCCTTGGAGAGGATACAGAGAGGTGATGTGGGCAAACAAGGGGAGGAGGTGGGTGTTGAGGGGGCAGTGTCTGCCTCCCCCTTGGAGGTGCTGGATCGCCTCGTGCAGCAGGGCGGTGACACCCATGACAAAGCGTTAAAGAGGTAAGCCTTTTGCTTTCAAGGTTTGCAATAACTCTTGATCATGTGGCTTGGTGGTTAAAGATCTGAGCTTACAATCAAAAGGTTGAAGGTTCGAACCCTGCAAGTAGGGATGGGCGATAGGTATTTTTATAAGGAAAGTATATTTATAATGCAATGTTAATCGACATGGCCTTTATCACTGTATATAATACTAGCATTCTGTAATATGAAACCACTTCTGGTCACAAAAAGAAGCATTTCAAACACTCAACTATGTTATTAAGTGAATTTGGAGAAAAAGCAGGTCAATAAATTATATCTTTGTTGGACAACAGTTTTGTAAACAGGCTCATACACATGCAAAACTGTATTGCACACGTGCTACTGTAGTACATTTATTCAGACCGATTTTTTTGTGCATTTTACAGCCCTAACCAAACCAGTTACAGATTGTAAAAGGAGCTCGAGCTCCTCATTTAGCGATATAGGCTACTCCTCCTCAATTTCACGTCCGCCTTCCGCGATGTCGCTTCGCACTGTCGCACACAGAAATATGTCAACAACTAGACTTTATCGTTATTATCGCGGGAAGACTAATTCTTATCGTGGGGAGAATTTTTACCGGTATATCGCAAACGATAAGATATCACCCATCCCTACCTGCAAGGCATTAAAGGGATAGTTCACCCAAAAATGAAAATTTTGTCATTAATTACTCATCCTCATGTTGTTCCAAACCCGTAAGACCTTCGTTCATCTTCGGAACACAAATTAAGATATTTTTGAAGGAATCTGAGAGCTGTCTGACCCTCCCATAGACAGCAAGGGTCCTTACACGATCAAGGTCCAGAAACATAGCAAGGACATCGGTAAAATAATCCATGTGACATCAGGGGTTCAACTGTAATTTTACAAAGCTACGAGAATACTTTTTGTCCTCAAAAGAAAAAAAAGAAAAACTACTTTATTCAACAATTCGTCTCCTCTGCGTCACCCTTGCGCCATTTTGGAGAGTATCCAAAATGACTCTCCAAAATGACGCTAGGGTGACGCGGAGGAGAAGGAATCTCAGATTCCTTCAAAAATATCTTAATTTGTGTTCCGAAGATGAACGGAGGTCTTATGGGTTTGGATTTGGAACAACATGAGGATGAGTAAATAATGACAGAATTTTCATTTTTGGGTGAGCTATCCCTTTAAAATCAAACAAAAATTCTCTCATCCTTGGTTAGATGTATATAAAGCATATAAAGCGATCGTATCTCTTCACAAGACTTGGATTAAACTGCTTGGATTTATGTGGTTTCGTTTTGCAACGCCTTCATAACCTTTTTGAATCTTTTAAGTTTTGTTTACTTGGAATTTCAATGGAGGTACAGAAACCTCTTAGCTTTCATTAAATAAAAATATCTTAATTTGAGTTTCGAAGATTAACCAAAGTCTTGTGGGTTTGGAATGACATGGAGAAGTGTAAATTATGAATTTTAATTTTTGGATGAACTATCACTTTAACTGCCATTTGTAAACCCTAACCAGACTTGCCAAGCATCCACCAAAGGTGTGACATGACAAAATCAGCCAATAAAGACATACTTGAGTAATATGGGGCAGAGAATTACGTTTCTCACTTTTCTCACATTTGCTCAGTCATTCATGTGCTCAGAACTCGTAATTATGACATTTCTGACTCCACACAAAGGGCACATTAGCAACATGCTAACAATCATCCGAAACACCTTAACAACTTAATAGACTAACAACCACCTGAAAACACCATAGCAATCATCCGGAATGACCACATAGCTACATGCTAACAACCAGCTGGAACATATTAGCAATCAAGTAGCAACTTGCTAACAATCTCTCAGAACTCCTTTCTCGTGATGAGGAGGTTTACGCACAAGAATAACTCGTTTTCTTTAGAATATGTAAACAATCTAGTTTACTTTACAGTTTCCAAACTAGACGACTTGCTAAAGGGCTGCTGGTGTTGCTCTAAGGCTCTTTATTTTAGGAAGAACTGGGTCAGACTAGTTGCAGATTTGCCCACTAACTCGCTATCACACTGAAACAACTGCCTGCATTGTCCCGCGGGCCGTGGCACATCCACTGCAACGCAAATCAGTCCACAGTGCAACAGCAGAGCCTGTGTTAACAGAACACAATCAGAGCTCTTTCTCTCTCCTCCTGCCCTGCACAGACCTTACTAGAAGACACATAATTGAGTTGGGTTACTGGGCTCACACAAATTGAGGTGTTTTGGCTCTGGTCAGAGAGGGTTCTGTGTGGAAAGGCTTCCTCTGCCAGAAAAGCAGTGTGTCCGAAATTATTGTCACATTGCCACTGACCTTGTTGATCCTGTGTTTTCTCCCTTCCTTTTCTTCCAACACTTCCACAATCGCTCTCAGATTGCCTCTGCCAAGCAAGTCAGCTGACTGGACACACTTTGGAGGTAAACAACATTACATGAGCACACATTCGCTACTTGTGGAAAAGTCGTTTTTTTCAGAGTACAGAGAAACAATGCTGTTTTCAGCTAGGGGATAAACATTTAAAAATAAATGTTTAAACCTAAAAATGAATATTCTGTCATCATTTTCCAATCTACATGACTGACTGACTTCTGCAAAGTATGAAAGAGGATATTTTAAAGAATGTTGGTAATCCACAGTTTCACACCCCATTCAATTACACATTTCTTAAAATTCTTTCTTATGCTCCACAGAAAAAAGAAAGGCATGAGGTTGACTAAATGATGACAGAATTTTCATTTTTGTGTGAACTTAGTAATTGTTTCCATTTAAAATCTCCTCAGGGCGGACCCCACCCCTATTATCGGACACTTTTGGTTGTGCAATAAGTAAATCATAGATAAAAGCACCTTTATTTACATAGCCATTGATACAAAACAGATAGTTTCAAAGCAGCTTCACATTAATAAATAGAAAAATAACAGAATCAATTGTTCATATTTTATCAAATATGAAAAAATTCAAATTCTGCTGTAAAGGAGCTCTAAGAAAGACGGTAGTGTCATTAATCAGCTCATGCTGATTCTACATTAATGTGAATACCTGAAAACCTTTTTATGTGTAAGATACCTGCAAAAAGTTGAGCAAACGTGGTAAAACATCTAATTTAAAGGAAATATTTTTGATTTTATATTTTGCTTGAAAACAGCTACTTTTGAATGGATGTCAACGAAGTAATGCAGCGCATTTTATGGAGGACCGTTTCCTGATCCTGGTAGAGTAGACCACAATGCTGGCTGTTCTGACTCACATACTGTAAGTAAGTTTTTTTTATATTTGAAGAGTTTTTATATTTTATATTTTTTATATTTAAAGTGAGTTTTTTGGGTGTTTTTTTTTTTTAGAGTAGGGGTTGTTGTTTGTCATTTCTCCGATCACAAATGCAGACATGGGTTTATGTTTACGCGGCGTGATGCAACGCAACACGTAAAAAGACAGTATAAGTCATTATAATCCATAAACACATTTCATTACACCAAATACACAAAATAATGTTCTTTTTAGCAACATCATATGACCCCTTTAATGTATGAGTTATGTAGAAATCTTTCTTCTATTTTGTCATGCACAGGTTCTGCTCCTCTGGACGAGCTGCACACACTGCGCAGTCAGCTGCTGCTGTTACACAACCAGCTCTTGTACGAGCGCTACAAGCGAGAGCAGCACGCCATACGCAACCGACGCCTGCTTCGGCGCATCATCAATGCCACCGCACTCGAGGAGCAGAATAACGCCATGGTAACCTCAGCTCAGAGTCATGGTCTGCGGGCCAACATTCATATCGAGTCTTCTGTTACTAGATATAAAATGGTGAACTGTAAAATGTTTTCTTTTTGGCAAGGCTGGTTTGCTGGTCCCTGATATTCACCTTGACCACTAGAGGGCAGCAGATACCAATGCAGTTGATTGTATGTATGTGTTTGTTTCTACAGAAGGACCAGCTGAACCTGCAGAGTGTGGATATCATGTCTTTGAGAGAGAGCCTGCAGGTAGAGCAGCAGAGATACCGGCAACTCTGGGACGACCGAGAGACTGTGGTTACACGCCTGCACAGCCAGATACGCCAACTACAACAGGCCAGAGATGACTACTACACCAAAAACCAGGAGTTACAGGTGCTAATAAATTTGATTTTTCTTTCTAAGCCCAAACCTCGAAGCTGTAGTGTGCAGTATGTAATTTAATAGTAAATGAGTTGGCCACAACATTGCCGTTTAGAATCAGTTTGATAATTTATTATGCACCTGTGATCCGCCAATCAGAGTAAACTACAAGAATGCCAGAAGCGAATAGGTGAGATGGAGGCGGCGCTTCAGAAGGCGAACAACAAGGTGTGCCACACAGGGCACCTGCTGAACCAGCTCACTGCCAAGGTAAAAATAATCACCCTCTGTCTCTTGAGCTCCAAAAAGAGCCAATCCCATATATTTTAGTCCATTTGAGTCTATTTTCTGAAGTAAATGATCATTTGCAATTTTGGTGTGAATGTTCCCTTTAAATATTTTGAATACGTTGTGATTATATATCATCATTTTCTTCCCCTAATTTGTCCTTTCTTCAGTTGTCATCGAGTGAAAGTATTCAGCAGCAGTTGAGTTTTCTAAATAAGCAGCTGCTGCTGCTAGGAGAAGCCCATAAACTGTGTGTTCAGGAGCTGCATCAGGCCGGACCAGATACTAGCAAGGTACAAGTCAAAAGAACAAGAAGTCCAGTGTTCTTTCATCTTTGCGATTTATGTCATATTCCTCTTTGTCTTTGACCACTTCTCTCTTGTAGGAGGTGCAGATGTTGCAGACATCCTGGGGCAAAGAGACGGAGCATCTAAAGCAGAATCTGTTACTTCAGAGCCAAAAGCTGGATGCTGCTCAGCAGAGAGTGGCAGAGCTGGAGACTCAACTTGCTAAGAAAGAGCACCTAATCGCAGAACAAAAGAAGTTTCTAGAAGATGTCAAGGCTCAGGCCAAGTAAGATCAGTTTTGGTGTATTTGAAGACTGTTTATAGCATACTAACAACTTGTATTTGCATTTATTGACTCTTTGAAGCACAAAGCTTCCCCTCAGTTGTATAGTATGCTTTCTTGTTTAATATTCCATCATTTCACAATATGTCTCACAATCTTTCTTATTTGCCTTTCACTCAGAGGGGAACTGCAGGCCTCTGAAAGCAGATATCAGGCACAGAGGTGGTTAACTCTGGCTCTGCAGACTGAGCTTCTGCAGCTCTACAGCAGGCTGGAAACAGAAGAGTCCTCTGCCACCGCTTCAGCCTTACCAGCAGAGGGTGCCACTGAACCCCGCAGTTCCACTGAGCCCAGGTAAGACTGATAACTATAGTGTCATTCAAATATAAAAACATTTGAAACAAAAATACCATTATCCAGTTCAGCATGCTACTACTTCTGTGTTGATTTCATGATATGCAGTTTGTGCTGTTGTGACTTTACATGAATCGGGTAAAAAGTCAGACTTTTTCATTTTAAATTTGCA
>NW_015558584.1:414170-414279 GCF_001515605.1 Sinocyclocheilus anshuiensis | reverse complement strand
ATTATATGTGTGATTTTAATATTACACTTTTCTTTATATGAGGATCACCCTTTGTGTTTATGTGTGTGTGTGAGAGAGTTTTTATATATAAACTGTATGTGTATATACA